>NC_044050.1:26466760-26471760 GCF_902167405.1 Gadus morhua | reverse complement strand
GTGTGTGCGACCAGAAGCCAACCCGCCATGGCAGTTTAATAATGTTATAAGGAGGATGAAGGGGGTTAAGGTCAGAGGGGTCGGATCTGTCCCTCAAGCTTTTGTGTTTAGTTAGCATTTCAGCACACTTGTCTCGCCGTGTAGGACCTTAAGACTCACGCACATACATTGTTAGCGTCCGCTGTAGAGTGTGTGTGTGTGTGTGTGTGTGTGTGTGTGTGTGTGTGTCCGCTGTATGTATGTGTCCACCCTGTGTGGGTGTGCTTGTGTACCCGTGTGTTTTAATGCGTGTGTGTGAGTGTGTCAGCAGGTGTGCCCGCTCTCTGTGTGTGTGTGTGTGTGTGTGTGTGTGTGTGTGTGTGCTTGCTTGTGTGTGTGTGTGTGTGTGTGTGTGTGTGTGTGTGCGCGCGTTTCCTCAGCTGACCCAAAACCCTTGCCGTCCGTCGCCCGTTCAGTCAGCCTCTCCCAGCGGGTCTCCCAGACAATTTGTGTCTCGGCGGACCCCCGCCATGATCCTAATGAGCTCTAATAGAACACAGCGCTGAAAGTGCAGCTCTCTGCGGGCTTCAAGGGGCGGTGGGCTCACTGGCGGAGACCACTTTATCAAACCCTACTGACCGCCGTGACAGATGGGGTACTGGGGCTGGCATTTAACTACAGCCAACAAGGCTGAAACTCAACGCACACGTTAGAAAGGAGCTGATTTGGGTTTATGGTCCACTGACTGCATACCAACCACACACGCACACATGTACACGTGTAAACACGCACACATGTACACACAGATGTGCACAGACACACGCATGTACACATGTAAACAAGCACACATATACACACACACAAATGTACACATGTGCGCACACACACACGCAAGTATGCATGTGCGCACACACACAAGAACGTACACAGTTTCGCACACACATGAATGTACACATGTGCAAACACACATGCACGCATGTATACACACACACACACCCACAAGGGTGTTTTATCGTCCTTACCCACTTTTACCAAACGGCGACAAAGAGCTATTGTTCTAGATAGGTCTGAGCAAACACGTAGTTCCTTCACCACGGAGAGACTCCCTCCACTTACTCTGAAGGCTGTGCCCTCCTCCATGATGGTGGGGAGCTGGGAGAGGCAGATGTCGACGGCCAGGTCCCAGGCTTGCCTGCGGGGGAGAGACAAACGCATGAACACAAACTATACACACAACACCCCATCAGTGAGCCAAACTCCTTCAAGCGAAAACATGTCGACGTCAAATCAACAGTTGCCTTCCTCCAAGACTCGCACAGTCTGTGCAGTAAGTTCAAGGGGGTTTTAGTGGAACAGAACGACACGGCCACAGAAACACATAGGGTCCCACAAAGGGCAGCACTGAGTCTTTGATCCAGCCCTTAACATCAGCATTCTCTCGTGAACGCCATACCTAATTCATGGGCTTATATAACCCATAGCCTTTCTCGCTCGCTCGCTCTCGCTTGCTCACTCTCTCTCTTGCGCTCTCTTTCTCTCGATCTCGCTCTCTCTCGGCTGCGGTACATAGGTCTCATGGGCATTCTCTCACTCACAATCCAACGCTGGAGTGAAATAACTGAATGGGTGAGAGGCGGTAGGTATAGATTTCTGCCTCCCTATCTTTCACTAATCAATCTGCAGTCTTTCTACTGTGAGCCTCTGAATAGAAAGGAATTAAGAACATATACATACATGCTAAGGTCATGGGAACGCAGTGAGATTTTTCCATTAAGGGCCTACATCAGGGGTACTCAAGTAGAAATGATGAGGGGCCACAAAAAATTTTTTCAGTGACTCAAGGGGCCGGTCGGTATACGTGTGACTGAGGCCGATATATGCTCAGTTTTAGACGTAACGCGTAAGCACGTAAGATACATAACCCCCCCTTGCGCGGTAAAATATCCCCCTTACTTGCTTAAGTGCGTCGGCCAAAATTCCTGACAATGCGACTGAAACACACCCTACGCAGCTCGCAAAGACTGTGATTGGCCAGCTAACCACATCCTTTCAGGAGTCTCACATTTCCGGTTTTACAGCATAATAGCGCCATTTTTAAAAGGCCGTGACAGAAGCGAATGAAGAATTTTGAAGAAGGAGAAGAAGAAAACACAAGAACGAATTATGATAATTATAAATATAAACAAGCCAGCGATTTCCACTTCCACGCCCACAGATTCGTTCGTTGCTCCCCCTACTGTTCTGGCGGAGAATCCCCATGCAACACGCGCAATCCTTAAGGAACCTTAAAGGAACCGTAAATCAAAACTTGTCTAAAACAAGTCCCTTGTGTAAATTACGTGCTTACGTCTCTGCGTCTAAAACGACCCTAAATCGGCCTTGACTGCTGCTGAGATGGACTGTCTGCCTCGAGTTTGGGAGGGCTGGAGCGGTCTGTGGGCTGGAGTGCTATCTGTTTATCGTTGCAACCCCCAGCCTCGTATCGAGATCGCGGCGCGCGGTTTCAAAATAAGAGCGCCCAACACGATTTTTTTTTTTTTTTTTTTTTTTTTTTTTTTTTAATAATTAAAAAAACTTTTCAAAACAGCTCGAGGGCCATTAATAGACACCCCGCGGGCCACAAAAGGCCCGCGGGCCGCTACTTGAGTATGACTGGCCTACATCCTTGTTTTTTGCAAGCAAAACTAAGTAAGCACTTAGTAAGCAGCGCTTACTTCATTTTGCTGTACTAAGTTTTTCGAGTCTTTCTTCTTGTGTGTGATTGAAAATACAATGACGTTTTGTGTTTAGTGTGACTTAAATGACAAATTGATGAAGAAACACGGAGAGATTAAAGCCTCCTGGCGTCCCGACATAATACGTATTATCCGTTGTTCAATCAGAAGAGAAAAGGCACAGGGAGAAAGCAGAAGGCTTACTTATTTGTATCGGGAAAGGAAAATGTTTACAACAGCAGCCGCACCTGTAATTCCACTCCAGTCACAAAAGCAAACATGTAAACAGTCACACCAGCCGCCCACACACACGCTCACCTGGCGCACACACACAGAGACCTGTCGAACACACACACACAAGCGCAGACGAGTGCCACACTCACCCGTCGGACGCACACACAGATGTGTCGCATGCACACAAAGACGTGTCGCACACACACACACACTAACACGTTTCAGAAATACAGACGCGTGTCACACACACACACACGTGTCACACACACGCACAAGGACGTGTGTCTCACACACACACACACACACACACACACGTGTGTCACACACGCACACGTGTCACACACACGCATACACACACACACACACACGTGTCACCCACAAACACGGACGTGTGTCTCACACACACACACACGTGTGTCACACACACACACACACACACACACACGTGTCACACACACACACACACCCCCGCCCACCCCCCAGGGAGCCAGGCAAACAGCAGCTGCCCTGCTGGAAATTGAAAACAATATTTGCCTGTTTCTGCTAATTAAAACAAATTTGGAGACTCTGGTGCTTCTACACTTTGTGCTTCTCAAAGGGAGGGGGCGTTTTGCGGGGGGGAGGGGGGTGAGGGGACGTTTGGCGGGGGAGAGGGGGGGGCGGGTGCGTGAGCAGAGGGAAACAGTTGGCTGCTGACTCAGCCCGTTTTTTTTTTTCCTTCTGACGCCTGCAGCGACCGCACGCAAGCTAACACACACACACACACTGACACACACAACCACACACGGGCGGATAAACAGTTCGCAGAGGAGTCGTCAGCCTCTGGTTTCACTCCTCCGTCCCGCTACCCCCCTTTGAATAACAATGACTGTTGCCGCGGCATCCATCAGTGAGTCCCACGGTGGCCCCATCCTCTCAGTCCGTTCCCCGAGTTCTCGGCGCGTCCTGTGCCCCCCCCCCCCGCCAACCCCCACCCATCAATCACGGATCACTTCACCTCCCCGTTCAGCCCCGGCTGAGTTACTGCTAATAGCGACACCTGTCTCCTCCGCCTTGGGGCGGGAGGTGACAGGATGGGCACTTAGCCCCGTTTCACGCTTTGGCTTTGCCGTGTTTTTGGGGGTATGGCGAGGTCAGTCGTGACAACAACGGCCGGCGGAAGAGCGGCTGATACAAGGCGCATCGCATCGGTGGCTGACGACGTCTTGGGTCTTCAGAGGCGCGTTCCAGACCTGATGCCAGTGAGTTATACAAGCTGCTGCCTGGGCAGAGAGCAGGAACGAAACCAAGGGGGGGGGGGGGGGGAAAGAGAGAGAGAGAGAGAGAGAGAGAGAGAGAGAGAGAGAGAGAGAGAGAGAGAGAGAGAGAGAGAGAGAGAGAGAGAGAGAGAGAGAGAGCGAGAGAGCAAGAAAAAGAGAATAGAGAGAATAGAGAGAATAAGAGTGAGGTGGCAAATGTTCCCTGGCTCTGCTAGGCGGGCATTGCGTGGCAGAGTTGGAACAGCCATTTGATGAGGCTTTGCGGAGGGGCTGAATGCAACGGGCAGGTGTTGCTCGACCGGCGTGGAGGACAACAACTCACCTGCTGCGTTTCTATGCAGCACCCACTAATGAGAAAGTACGTTGTGGGGCTCAAAGAGGCTTTCTCCTGCCTCTGTGTACGTGTTAATGAAATCGCCGCGCCACACCACGATCGGTCGCTCCAGAGGTGATCAAAAGAAAGGAACAGGCCTTCAAGACTACACGCTCACACCGGTGTGTTGAAACCCCTCTGGAAAACAACACGGTGGTTTTGACACGCAACGCGAAGATCAAACTGATTATTTAACCTGACTGACGCACGTCAACACCGTCCGAAGAGATCTCTGCCTCCCCTCGATACAACAAACTGCAGGATTACATTAACATTTAGCAGATGCTTTTATCCAAAGTGACTTACAATAAGTACATTTGTCGAAAGAAAGAGAAACAACAATATACCACTGTCTGTACACAGTAAAGATGTTTATAGAGCCAAGTACTAACGATCGCTAGGTTAACCCAGTCCCCTTAAACAGCAAAGATAGCTAGGCAG
>NC_044050.1:26376760-26461760 GCF_902167405.1 Gadus morhua | reverse complement strand
ACACAAACACCCACCCCCGCCGAGCCCCCCCCACCGAGCGAGCCCCCCTCCCCCCCTACACACACAAACCCACCCAGCAGGGCTTTGGTGAACACATAATTTATTTTTTGAGCAAAAGTGTTGCAGTGCATCAGAATGGCCATGGCTCTAGCTGTGCAACAGGTGTTTGAGGTGCTATGGGGTGCTATGGACCGCTAGTCTACCAGCTACTCCCCGACACATGACATGGCACAACATACACAAAGGCTCCACTACAATTGCCGCACTACAATTCATTGTCCTTGAACATAACACATTCTGACGACATTCAGGTTTTGGGATAACGTATGTCAACGATGCGATTTGTATTCGTGAGATATCACGAAATAGAACATTGTTGACACTGTGTCGCGCGTGCGTGCGTGCGTGAGAGAGAGAAAGCGTGTGCATGCTGTTGAGATTACATCACCGCAAAGTAGAAAGGATAAAGACAAATTCGAGTGCAGTAAGAGAGGCTGAGTTTAATAATAGTGTGTGAGTGAATGTCATGGCTTTGGTTTGTGTGTGAGGACCTGCTGCTTCTCGAGGCTGCCAGAATGTGTGTTGGAGTGCATGTGGGAAGGTGTCTGCCTTTGCTTCTTTGCGTGTACGGGTGCACGGTAGGTTGGTATGCTAGCACTGTTTGTAGTAATGCAGTATTGTGAGTGAAACGCCAATGCAGTGAGCTCATTTTGAAAGCAAACACTAATGTACGCTCCATTGCTTTCTGATACCTTTGTTGCGTGCACACGGAGTATGGGGAAGATTTGTATGCTAGACGATGTGATTATCATTAGGGACGCGAAACTCATTTGTTATTTTAGATTTATCGCTGGCCCAAGGGATCTGGTGGGTACACCACGAACACACTCGTAGTAGGCATTTCTCAAAATATATGTACACAATATGAAATACCTATTTTTGCCTGTGTTTTTGTTTCCCGTAGTGACCAGCTATTGAGGTTTCGCATCGAGAGAGGGAGGGATTTTGTTTTTTGGTTCAGGGTTAACCTCCAAACCAACACAAACTTCACTCAGCATTGAAACTTGGTTTGGTACAAGCTCTATTAAGAAAGTAAACTATTTTCAACCGGACATTTTCTCTATGTAATGTAATTTACCATTTCAAATGTATGAGCCAATGTTCAAAATGTGTACGTGAAAATTATATTGGAAAAAGATATTAACTTTGTGAGTCCCCAAGACCCACAAAGGAGAGGAACCTTAAATCCAATTGATTTCCCTCATACAGGGGAGACCTAATATACAGGGGAAATGGATTCCAGCCTGCACTTTACACCCGGTTCTCTTCCCCGGTCTCCCTGCTGGGAGAGCAGAGTTATTCTGAGTGGCTGGATGAGTTCAGGATGGTGTCGTCTACACGGCCACGGGATTGAACAGGAACCAGTCCTCAGAAGGAGGTAATGCTCAGAGAGTCGTCCACGAAGCAGACACACACTGCTAGTCGTATATGTGTATACAGGAAGCTCCAGCGGCTAGATTAGATTAGATTAGATTCAACTTTATTGTCATTGCACAAGTAAGGACAACCAGTACAACGAAATGCAGTTTAGCATCTAACCAGTAGTGCAATCAATCAAACGTTTTTGTTAAAGCAGCGCTATAAGAATAATAATAATACATAAGACACAGATAGCAGATAGAAGCTGGTCAACAAAATATCCAGTCAGTTTTTAAAGTGCATATAGCTCTAAAAAAAACTGGGCGTCTGACCCCCCAGCCCAAAGGTCATGGGTGCTCCAAACCCCGATGGCCGCGGACCACCTGTAAGCCTCATGGGGAACGACCCCATCCCGGACCTGTTCCTGAACGCCATGCCTTTAAATGAGCTCTCTGTAAATAGCAGGTCTAAAGAATGACTTGGATTTACATTTACATTTAGCAGACACTTTTATTGAAAGCGAATTACAGCAAGTACATTTGTCTGAAGAAAGAAACAACAATATATCGCTGTCAGTACAGTAAAGATATTCATGGAAACAAGTGCCAAGCACTTACAATCGCTAGCTTAACCAATTCCCTGTATACAACAAAATAGCTAGGATAAGACGCAACACAATGCTACTGCTTTTTTAAGTGCCAGGACGCACAACACACAATAAGTGCCGAGATTAAGTGCCGGACCTAATGCCTTACTATCTGCGTGTACAATCATCCGACTACACAGCATCATCTACAGGAGTGTACCTGAATTAAAGTTTCGAGGCCCCTTTTGTTCGGCAGCTGAGTACCTCACTGCGGCTGACCTGCGAGTTAACATTCTCCCGCTGCTGCGATCTCAAGCCTTATCGCCCTGTGATATCTCTGACATGCTGTGATACAGGGCACACCGTTTGGCACTGTGCAACCAGCCTTAAGGGTATGTTGTGGGTATGCTCAGCTCCCATGCAGGAAACATAGTCTGCCCGGTACGAGTTATAGACCGACCAATCACAACAGTTAATCTAATAAGAGGCGAGATAAATACGATGAAGGTGCAGAGGAGTGCCGTAGCGGCAACAACAACAACAAAGATGGCTGCCGCTGATGTAGAAATGTCTGTTGATCCTTATCGAAACAGTATTGAACGACCTGGACGATATATTTTCACTAAAAGAGAACAAATGACCAAACTTAAAGCTTCTTGAGAGAAGAAACATGTATTTTCGTAGCCCAGTTCTGCGTGACACGTTTCATTGCTCCGATTGGTTGAGGGCCTATCCAATGGGGTCAAGAGGCATTTTGTTCTGGTCGGTTGTCGACGCCCTTTGGAAATCGAAAAGGAACAGAGAGGTTCAAGACAAATTGCCGTTTGCCGTTGGTCTGGTCGACGGCAGGCTACAGATTATGCGTCTACCATTGCTGACTTGGTTTTGTCAGTGCCGGTAGACAGTCTGCTCCCATCACATCGTCTGAAGGGGTTGGTTTCTTTGATGCAATGTCAAGAACAACTGTCAAAGGAGGCTCTAGAACCGTCAATGGTGACATGGCGGTAGCAACCCTGAACCCGAAGACCCATACATACTTATATACAATAAGAGGAAGAAGAGAGTGTTTTTCTTCGACACCAGACTTATGTAACATTTCGGTGAGGCCATCGCTGAGTAGGGAGATTATGTTCGATTGAATGGGACGATCTTCAGCACTTTATGTTCAATCTTTTACCAGCAAACTGTAGCAAAAGGTGACAAATTAAATAACAAAATATTGCCGTTTTCAAAAAGAAGAGTGACTGAAACCGTATATAAACAGCTAAAGCCCTGCTTAACATATATACATGTTATCACGTTCCTCACCATGAATATAATTATGAACGTGTGCATGACTCTATTTTTATTCACTCCCCCTGTGAGGAATGGAAACCACTCTCCGAGATCCTGGGAGAAACCTCAAACATCCGATATGACATCCATATTGAGCGGCAAATATCATTCTGGGACTGTGTGCCCTGCAGCCACAGATGATCCGTACTCAGCCAGCTAGCTACCGCCGCACAACCAAGTACATGCTAAAAATGAGACGCAATCATGGAGAGGAGGAAACTAAAGTAGAGAATTAACCCTGGAGGCATGGGAGGAGATGGAACATGATGAGAAAGAGCTTGATGGATGAATACAACAGGGATCCGTTGTCACTGGTACTGCAGGTGAGGGGACGGAAGCGTGTGTGTGTGTGTGTGTGTGTGTGTGTGTGTGTGTGTGTGTGTGTGTGTGTGTGTGTGTGTGTGTGTGTGTGTGTGTGTGTGTGTGTGTGTGTGAGAGATGCGTAAGCGAGTGACAACAATGGTGTGTGTGTGCAGGGACACTTACTTCTCTATGAGGTCTAGCGTGACACCTGGAACCAGCTTGGCACTCTTCTGCATACAAAACCTGGAGAAGCAAGACAATGACACAGCAAGGAATTAAATTAAGAAATCAAAACACAGCAACCAAAAGCACGTAGCAAAGCAGACCGCCTGGCCGTTACGATGCACGGAGGGGGAAGGGGGAGGGGGCACCCACTGATGACCGATACTGATGAAGCGAAAGGTAAAAAATGAACTCTGAGTCTCTGGCGAGTGTATTTCAGGGCGAGCATCAAGGGAAGAGGGCCGTATTTCTATTGAAAGAAAAAGTCTGCCGTTGGCTCCTTGAATGGCTCTCAGAGTGAGCCAAGGCCAGTAAGTCCCATCCGGCCTTGGGGCAGACGGACCCCACCTAGTGCCAGGCCTGGTGCCCAAGATGCCTCAGCCTTAGAAATAGGTTGGCTTTAGAAGTGAGGCAAACAAACTGCAGATTACACTTAATAACAGCGCCACGGTTTCCGTGTTAACTCGTTAAGATGAGGCTTGCATATTCAATGATGACAAAAGAAAAGATGATAATTATATTTTTAAGGGACCTGAAAGAATGATACATTTGCATATCAGGCAGCTGTAACTAAAAGGTGGAGGACCCCTGATGTAGGAGACGGTAGGCTCCCTCCCCGTTCACAGGTGACCTGCATCACCTTTGACCTCGGGCCAGCCAAAGAGGGGACAGCAGGGGTGCCGTAAATTCATTTGAATAAAATAATTGATTAGGATCTGGCTAAAAAAACAGACGTTTTTAAACAAATATAATATTTCTTCTTGTTTATCCGACCCTGAAGTGACAGAAATAAAGCTGAATTATGCATAATTTCACTTTGTTTTTGCGATGATGAAGGCGTGCGGAATTGTTTCCAAACCCACGATAAATAAATTGTACTTGAATTTACTGGCAAACATAAAGGACACAAAAGAGCAGATGCGCGGTTCATTCATTGACATTGTGTCGGGAGTCTGGGAGGGAATGCATCTCATCAACGTCTCCCCATCTAAACGCCGACAGAACATTTTAATTACAAAAGGGAAACAAGAAACACAACAGCAGAATTGGCAAACACCCTAGTATAGTATGAAGCATGCCGCCACAATTTTCAAACGGCCACAATGCAGGACAAACCGAGTGCTCTTTCCATCCCAACCAGAGTCTACCTGTCAGACAGCCCTAGGTGCCTTACAGTCACTTGGGAGGGCTTTGCAGCGAACCGAATGCAAAGTTGTCCAACCATCAAGCCAATGCTCACTCGATATGTAATCATCACTCATCACACATACTGTCTTTGTGTCAGTTATGTGAAAAACCTTCATTTAAAGCTCATGAAGAAAGACATGATAGAGTTAACAGAACAGAGACATGGCAGGGGCTCTTTCAACAGCATGAAGGAGGAGAATATCAATTGGATTTAAGGAGTAGAGCACACGATCATTTGAGAAGAAATAAACTGAACAAAAGACAAGACAGAACAAGAAAAGAAAGACAATACAGCAGTCGACTCAGACACACACACACACAAACAAATTACATAATGTATCTAACACTTTTCGTCTTTGTGTCTAAGAAAGCGCAAAGTGCACTGAAACTACAAACTTTTTTCTAACTTATTACCATGACAAGAGAATGAACTTGTAGAGGTCATAATGTTTGAAATGCAACGTAACAGCTAATTTACATGTCACAGCGATAGCTGACCTAGATTAAATCAATACCAAACTGTTTACCTGTGCATCTCTAAATATAACCAAACAAGCACTACAGTCTGCTTTCCAGTGTCTCGCTCTAGCCCTCCATCAAAGAGACTCGAGCGGCAGGCAGCTCCAAAACGGCACAGGGAAATGAGATAAGGACCCCCTCTCTCAATGGTACTGTGCCTTGAGCAAGGAAAACCTAACCAGAGTTGTCACTAAATAGAACAGAATCATCAAACAGACAGGAGGGAGTCTGACTCAAGAGCCCTGAGCACTGCTAAGCTTGCCTACTTCTATCCCGCTCTGAACTGACCTGGACAAAACCTGTCCGACTTCCCAGCGACAAAGCCAGACTTTCACGGCTCGTGCTAATTAATTCTTCTTTGTTTCGTCACATCCCTGCTAACCGTAGTTGGCTGATTTGTCCTGACTTAAGCCTTGATCTCCATGACGTACGCCATTGTGACCGCAAATATTACTGAATGAACGAATGACAGAAAGGGATGTTTTGAGGATAAGTGTTCTACAGCAGAAGTATATTCCTCAACTCTCTGACACCAACACTTTGATACGCTACTTCAACTCTGCGTATACTGGAAGTCGGGGGAAATCCAAGCACCAAAATAGATAGGAACGGGCGGAGTAAGTCAGAGGGCATATCGCACTTTACAAGACATTACACTTGGGAGCGTTGAGCGCAAATGTCAATCAAGGCTCTGTGCCAGATGAAGGGGCAGGAAATACTGGAGGAAACCGGGGCTTGAGGAAAAGTGGATTTTAGACACCCAACAGACATCACCAACAATAAACCAAAAGACAGAAGCCTTGTTTCAGTCTTTAAAGGGAAGATGCAAGGGATACTGACAAAGAAAATGATGAGCAGCAGCAATACCTTCCCAAATTTCTCTTCTGGGATAAATAAAGTAGATCTTATCAACTCTGCAAAGCGTGTACAAAAGGTAGGCAGAATTGTATTGAGAAAAGGGGGCGCGGACGCCCATCTCAGGCCAGGAGAAGGGAATGGAGCAGGGAGAAACATCACCTGCAGACATGGCCTCAATGAATAAGTCCCTGAGCTTTATCATGGTTTGTCCTGCTTTGACACCGTTGAGAACAGAATTGTCAAGGCTCATGACGCCGTCGCCTTCAGTGCTAAGCTCCCCTCATATCTGCCGGTTCTCCACATAGTAGTTGGTGTTTGACGACCGACTCAATGTGTGTGCAACCGGCAGTGTGTACGGTCTGGCCAACGGGTTTACAGGCCAGCAATATTGATGTGATTGATTTTGTGTGGACGTTTATTCAAACTACAATTTACGCCACAGCCCGGTTGTTACAGGAATTTGGTTTCTATGCCAACAGCCATGGGTGCTAATTAACATTAAACTGCCGACAGCGTGTAAAAAATGGAGTTGGACTTTTTTTTATTAGACTTTGTCCAATATACTCCCGCTCTTGGCCATGATGTGTGCACCCATGCGACAACAAGTGAACATTATCTGCATTCAAAACTAGAAAAGCTTTATTAACAGCAAGATGAGGCATCCAGAGTGAAGCTTTGATACAATCTGCGCCACCGCCTGATCTCAAACCTCAGGATTTCGATGGCGCAGGGTGTTATCCCTGCAGCAGATGTTAATTATCGCTGGAGGGCCAGTACAAAAGCGGACAAATTTGACAGCACAAAGGGAGTGCCTATGGAGCCATGCAGTGTCCTAATTAAGCAGGAATTCAGATAATTTCCAAGAAGAACCGGCTTTTTGACCTTAATTCCATTACAACCTTAATAACTTGATCACAGAGAAATGTTTAAAAGGAGGAAAATCTTAGTAGGGATTCCATGGTATCACGTAAGCCAAGGACGATCCATTATTCATGCATGAGCGCACCACTCTTATTTTGATATTTGTTGATGTTTTTTTTAATGACCTCCGAAGACTGAGAATATTTAGCCAACAGCCCACCTTTTCCTGATGCCAGACAATATATTCAGATTAAGTCTTGGCTTCGGGCTGGCTTGTGCCGTACCCCCATGAATCTCTACCTCTAGATCACATCCCTTGTGTTGTACCAATATAACTCATGCTGGGCACGCCACCAACTGCTTCAAGGGGTACGCAGTTTGGACCCCAAAAGCCATGGAGATGAATGAGCTATTCTGGGGTATTCTGAGGTGAACGCCTTCTCTGCCTTCAAAACCCAAACCCATGTCTGTGGAAAAGTAAAAAGTTGTCCGTTGACGGTTATGTAACGCCTGCTCTTCGTAGCTCACCCTGAGTCTAGAGGCAACAGCAGCAGGCGAACACACCAGAACTTCTTCAAAGAGCAGCAGTGTACAAGCAGAATGCAACATCAAAATAGAGCGGAGAGGCGAGGAAAACCAATGTACAAGTCCGCATACGTTTGTATAACGGCGGCCGACTGGAAATAGGAATATACATCTCCGTGAGTTCGTATGTATAATAATACGGGGGTGCGATTAAACATATTGCATCGATTATTAATAATGAATGGCTACTGTGTTTTCTTTGATTATGTTCTTCACCTGCGTCAGCAGCAAGGAGATGACAACAGCGAGGATTAATTCATGAGTGTTTTTAATGAGGCTGCGCTGTAACTGGGGGGAGAGCCCTCTGAATGAAAATGAAACCCGAGCTGTGACTCCATTATTCAAACCACGACAGCGGGTGCTTTTGCACGCTGTGGAGATGGGATATAACCGTAGCTACCGAGAGAACCACCACCTCATGAGGGCTCCACCGCACTTCTCCAGCTGTGGAGCGGAGATATAACCGTGACAACTGAGAGGACCTCCTCACGAGGTTTCCATCTCTCTTCTCCAGCTGTGGAGCGGAGATATAACCGTGACTACTGAGGGAAGCTCCTCCAGAGGTTTCCATCTCTCTTCTCCAGCTGTGGAGATGGCTATAACCGTAGCCGCGCCTCTCCACCCTGAGCTACGCAGAAGAGATCCTCGTCACGAGGGCTCAACCACTCTTCTCCAGCGGCGGTAACATACGTGGATACACGCGGTATGATGCAACGCACACACACACATACACACAGCCGCAGGGGTTTCTCCAGTGTATCTAAATAGGGCAGGAAGCCTTATCTATATCTGTATAGGGGGCACCCGTGGGGGTATTGCACCTTCTCCATTTCAGTCCGGCAATCTCCTACTTTATCCCTCCATCTTCAGCCCCTGGCCGCATGGAGCTCTTTAAAAATTGAACAAGGGTTCTGTGTCTTTATCTCCTTAATCCCTCTCCTTTGCTTACTTCTACCCTCTCTCTCTCTCTCTCTCTCTCTCTCTCTCTCTCTCTCTCTCTCTCTCTCTCTCTCTCTCTCTCTCTCTCTCTCTCTCTCTCTCTCTCTCTCTCTCTCTCTCTCTCTCTCTCTCTCTCTCTCTCTCTCTCTCTCTCTCTCTCTCTCTCTCTCTCTCTCGGCCCCATCCTTCCCAACCACCTCCATTTTCACACAAATGGCTCCTGTGCTTTCCCGCCTGTGGTGGCATCTGGGAAATCCCTTCAAGAGGGCAAACGATCAATGGCGATTTTCTGCCTGGTTGGGCAATGTCAGGCACATTGTGGCCTTTTCCCTCTATCTTTTTCACTCTCTCTTCCCTTGGGAGCGCACAGTCACAGACACACACACACACACACACACACACACCCCCAGCCCGCGCCACCCCCCAACACAAACACACACAAACCTCCACCGCCACACAGAGAAACAGACACACACACACACAAACCACCCCCTTCACACAAAGACATCCCCCCCCCCACACACACACACCCCAACCCCCCCCCACACAAAGAAACAGACACACAAACACACACCCAGACAGACACTCACACACACTCACCCAGACACACAGACAGACAGACAGACACACACACAGCTCTCTCGATCAAGGACTCAAAGCAGTAAGCCCAGATGTCAGTTCTAGCACCACTGAAAGTCTTGTCAGGTCCCCTTCACCCAATAAGCTGCTCCCTGGGGCCCGGTGCGGCGACCCTTGAAGACCGCGGATAAAGTCAAAAACCCGGGAAAAGATGAATATAGATGAGATCACATCGACGGAGTGAAAGATGGCTGTCCCCCGGCCGGTGCACAGAGAGAATCCCCCTCCTCGTTAACCAGAAAAACACCATTAGGGCGCAGAACATTGCCAGCAGTAGGGTGCGAAATAAATACAATCTGAAGCTCTGCCTCCGATTCAAACGACATTCAAATCACGCCTTAGCCTGGTTTCGTTACGTAAGATTCTATTTTCTTTTCACGGAGAACAACAATCAGATGTGTGATGAGAGAGGAGAGGGATGGAGAGGGCCGGGGAGCACGGGAGGGGTGCTTACGGGTATATCCCCGCTCATTAATGCATTTATTGCTTTCTTTTTGTAGTTCTGATGAATGTGAACAGGCCTGCCTGTCAGCCAGGCAGCACCTGCCTTGAGGGGATTCTATTTAGAGCCATCTCAACACAAAGGAGCGGTTATTAACGGACAGCCGCGCTTCAACCACAACAGACAACATCTGTTCCGGGAAAACCTACAGGTACCCAAACATCTGGCGAACCGTGCTCAGTCTCATAACTCTGCAGCAGTTCTCTGCTGGAATTGGGAAGAGGAATGTGGACTACATGGAAGATTTACATTTGCATTGACATTTAGGGCATTTAGCAGACACTTTTATCCAAAGCAAGTTACAACAAGTACATACGTACTTGGAACAACAATATGTCGCTGTTGGTACGGTAAAGATATTCATTGAACCAAGTGCCAAGCACTTACAATGTCTAGGTTAACCCATTCCCCGTATGCAACAAAGATAGCTAGGATAAGACGCTAGCTACAAAATGCCAAGTTCTTGTTTTTTGTGCAAGGACGTGCAATATACAATAAATGCATACATTAAGTGCCATGACGTGCAAACATTCAAAATAGGTGCGTCAGAGGGGTGAATTTAGGAAAGTAAGGGAGCAGAAGGGGCCGGGGGAAGGGGGGGGAAGGGGGGAGGCCATGCAGAGTCCAGATGAACTCTGAACAAGTGAGTCTTGAGTCTCTTGCAGAGGAAGATGGGCAAGGGGGGGGGTTATCAATATTAATGGTATAGCCCCTCATTATTCTGAAGGTCAAGACAGGGTTATGAGGGTAGAGGGGCTGAAGAAGAAGTCCTTAACGTTTGTAGCAGACGTTG
The DNA here is from genome assembly GCF_902167405.1 of Gadus morhua. Taxonomy (NCBI): domain Eukaryota; kingdom Metazoa; phylum Chordata; class Actinopteri; order Gadiformes; family Gadidae; genus Gadus; species Gadus morhua. Next base: position 26,451,011 of record NC_044050.1, on the reverse strand, counting down.
CCTTCAAAAGCATCCTAAAGGGAAGAATTTGGTACTCCCAACTTCAAACAGAGCCATCACTCAGGATTAACTGAAGCAAAGTGCATCCTGAGGCGACTGATGTTCTTATATTGATGTCCAGGATACTGTGAGCATATTTTCAGCATTTTCACCAAACATAAAACATTTGTGACCCGTCTCTTTCTTAATGATATGAGATTTTAGCCTGCGTATTAATTTTAAGTGAGCATTCCACAGCATTTAACTTTATGGTGACTACCGCAGATTGGGAGTTTAATTACGCCACGAATGGGTGTTTCTGGTCAAGGGCATGGAATCTTATCTTTACTGTGGTATAGGATGTAACGAATAAGAAGTAGAAGAGATGCAGGGGGAGCTAGGTACAAAAACAGAGGGAGAGACGAAATACAAACTGATTCATCCACAGATGAAGACTAGGTTTGCAGGCCTAATTCACTGTATGCACTAATTATTTTCCTGACTCACTTACATTTCTTCTTCCAAGGTAATGTGCATTAACACACGCACAACATAAAACACCAATTTACAGATACCTTCATCCCAATAACTTTAGCAAAGTTATTTGTGTAAAAGTAAGTCCATTGCACCCCTCTTTTCCCTGCAGTGCCTATGTAGTACGTACATATGGATCACAGCGTGATGGTTTGGACATGGAAAGGAAACTATGAAGTGGGCGCGGCTTGATGTGGCGGCGCACAAGTTACATCACCTTTATGTCCCCTCAGTGAAGTATCGAGTAAAACACCATGGAGGTAAAATGTACCAGGCATTTAATAGTGGATCACTGGAGGGGTCACACCTTCTTAATGTGCTCATTATCTATCCCCATCTTTTGCTTGATTCCTGCATTATTGCCATTTCAATGGGTTTTATGGTTACTGCTGCACTGGGGGGAAAGGAAGATAATTAGAATAAGAAGAGAATCTCATATTTCCTGGCGTTTCTCCAACTTCAAATGTGTTTCTGTATCTTCCACGATGCCACGCTAAACGCGACGGCCCTTTTGACCGCTCGGTGTGTCCGTCCCACCAAGCCCCCGGCGAACAGACATCCGCCGGGGTTATAACCGAGAGGAAGGGGCGGTGGTTATTTCTTACCATCGCAGGGCGATCTTGATGGGCGTGGTGAGGCAGGAGGTGAAGAGGTCGGCGGGGAGGTCAGGGTTCATGGGCAGCAGTTCGCTGGCCTCGCAGGCCGCCAGCTGGATGCAGTTCTTCATGGAGGGGGGCAGCGGCAGCTGGGCCAGGGGGTGGTTAGGGTTGATGGCGGCCACCTGGGCAAACACAGCGGGAAAACAGCTTTCAATCATCTATTTTCTAATGCTCAAGTCAATGTATTGTGTGTATTCAGTCTGGGCCTCATGGATTACAAATGGTGGGGAGAGACAGATTGAGCAAATTTTAAAAGGAAAAATATAAAAAGTTAAACGGGGGGCTAACCAATCGGAGACAAGAGAATATAAAAGTTTGGAGCACAAGATTATCTTTCTCGTTTACAGATTCCCAGTGTTGCCACGAGCATGACAGAACCACACCGATTGGAACTGAATGACTATCGCTTGACGACAGAACCACACCGATTGGAACTGAATGATTATCGCTTGACGTTAGAGCTGTTAATTGCCTACCCAGTTGATGGTTGAACAGCAAAACAATCGGTGCTCAAAACATCCTTAACATCACAATTTCCTGAATGAATTATACGTGATGGAATCGGTGGTATAATCAAATGCTAACCGTGCCATTCTCTTTTGTTGGTCGTTTCGGTTTTTTGGAGCTGTGGCAATACAGTTTGCCTCTCGACAGACCTGTCTTTTACCCCCATGAACAAAGGCATTGCCATAGTGCCTTCAATCCATTATATAGAAAGCCTTTGCCAAAAATTATTGGAAAATGGATAATATAAAAAAATTCTGTGAAATGGTCATTTTGACCTTGCAATAACCCAGATGAACTGCACATAATTTAACGCCTGCGTCTTGATGGAGCTACACACGTGAACCCTACTTTATCTATTTTAAATTCAATATCTAGAGTGAAAAAACTTAAACCTGGAGCTGGGATAAGTCATGCATTCAGTGGAAGAAAAGAGTTGGAGAAAAGAGAAAATATTTAGGAGCTCAAAAAAAGTGTCCTACTATTGCATAAGCCCAAAGTAAATATTAAACGCCGCTGCATCAGACAGATCTGAGTAGCTATGGTGTACTTTGTTTCTGCCTGCAACAACGGGCACGAAGCCTGCTCTTCTCAGAACAGTAGTTCTGTGCCTTTAAACAGACTATTACTTTCATGGACTGTACAGTTAAAAAGTAAAAACATAATGAGCAAACGAAATAGACCGCAATGTCCTCAACCCCAAAAAGATACCATGATCAGAGTTGAATATGCAAAAAAAAAAAAAAAAAACATTCAGGGCATAGGCAAGTTCAGAAAGGCTTGAACCCAAATCTATTTATTTTGGCAGGAAGATGATGAGGTTCATTGAACCCTACTCAGCCAACAGAAATCCTGTCCACTCGTTTGTTTTAACAGCAAGAACGTGCCGACACTGAGACGACGAAGAGTGGGTTTGCATCATAGTTTGTATAATAATTTCTCGTCCTCGAGTCCTTACTGTAAATGTACAAAGAGGTTGAAGGGTATGCAGTCAACCTTGTGACGGTATTGATGCGTCTTGGTGAAACAATGGAAGTGAAGGGCATCACAAGTAAAACACAAACTGCAGTTTGCTACACCGGAGATTCGTGGCTTCTATTGGCAACACAAGAAAACGAATGAGGTCAGACCTTGCCCTACAACCAGTTTGGTTCTCGTCTATTGTGTTCCGTGCGTCATGTGTATCGCACAACCTGTTGCTCACTCTTACAGCATCCTTTCACCCTTTTCTGCATCTAAGAATATCGACACCTTTACCGCCTGCAAACATCAGCTCCATTAATGAAGGCCACGCTGGGAGAAGCTTTCGCACGCACGTACACACGCTCCATCTGTCTTTCTGTCTGACGCAAGTCAAGGAAAATCAACCTGCTGCCTCCAGCCGTACTGAGGGACGGACGATTGTCGTGGGTGTCCTGTGCTTTAGCTAACCGTGGTTGCACACGGGTCAGGACATGAGATAAGGTAGTATTGCAGAGCCGGTCCCAGACAAACCAACATAACACAACTAAAATCGAAATTTGAGTTGGAATTAGGTTTACGTTTAAATTCTTGATTTGACGCATGGTTCACAAGCAATCCTTATGATGATTACGTGGAATAAAGTCATCTTTAAAGAATAATTATTAATGTCATCATAACGAGCTCCAATCTGCTACCAAGAAAGACATGATGGAGGGTTTGTATAATTGTACATATGCTTTTGCTGCTTCACTATGGATCTAGGGCCCAATATCTAATTTGTTGACTCTATAATGAGTGAACTGGGTATTCAAAGTATGAAACTCCTTACAGTCAAATACGAGTGTACAAAGGGTACAGCCGCACTTGCAAATGATTACTTAGACATTTACATTTAGGGCATTTAGCTGGCGCTTTCTTCCAAAGCGACTTTGTCAGAAGAAAGAGAAACAACACTATATCGCTGTCGGTACAGTAAGGATGTTCAAGTGCCAAGCTCTTACAATTGTTAGGTTAACCCATTCCCTGTATAAACCAAAGATAGCTAGGATGTGATGCTACGATGCTAAGTACTTTCTTAAGTGCCAGGACTGACTTCAACAATGGGCACGCCACCTTCTCTTCTCAGAACAGTAGTTCTGTGCCTTTAAACACTTATTATTTAATGTTTGATATTTTGACTGTAGAGTTATGAAACGAAAACCAAACGAAATAGACCGCATTGCAGTCAACCCCACAAAGTAGGATGAGATGTTACACGATCTGAAGTACTTTTTTAAGTGCCAGGGCGTACAACATACAGTTAGTGCGTCATAGCACTAGCAGCTTACACCAAATTGTGGTTGTTGATATTTTGAGATGAGATGTGGTCTTATCCCGCTCAATTATGCAGAGCTAACTTTAATCCTACAGGGATCTTAATTCTCAGAGTCTGGGAAGCTTTTTCTTATCACATTTTTTCAAATTCTCTTTACATCCTGCGAGCAGTCAATAAATCAAATTCTCCGATAGAAAAAAGTTAAACAGCTGGTGTGTGGCTGTGTCACTGGCTGTAACAAGATTATGGCCTTCCCCTTTCCATCCCCTTTTTCTGGAGCTAGATATGACAGATGTTGTGATGCAAAGATTATATACATCTTGCAGGTATAACCAGGTTTAATTTGTATTCTTTCTTTATATTCTATACAAAAGCAACAAAATAAATCATAGAGGTTTGATGGATACATATCCTGCCCAGGATTGAAAACTGCATCCTGTACCGACTGGCATCGAACATTATGGAAATGAATAGAGAAATTCACACGCAGAGAAAAATGGGCAAAGGACCAAGTCTTTGTGCAGGGCCATAATCCTGATGATAAACACGCGAGCAGACCCGGGCTGATTAATGCCAAACATACACTGTAATTACCTCATTAGCATATTGTGATTCAACACATTACCAACAAACACCGGCGGAGCTTTCCTCGCCTCCCCCTGAACCGCGACGTGGCAACAATTTAACGACGACGCGACGTCCCTTTGACAATTATCTTTTTGGAACAGAAACTAATTTATGTGCCTAATCCGACAAACGTGTTACAGATGCCGGGGCACACGAGTCGATGCAGACGAAAAAGAAAAACACTTGTCATGGAAATTTCCTAAAGACTTGATTCTCTCTTTCAGATACTCAGACACGGTGGGATCTGAGTTACTATGGATAATTAACGCGCGTGCACAGTGCACACCAGCCTTTGGGGGGGGGGGGGGGGGGGGGGGGGGGTACGTAAACATCCTCGGCACTTTAATGGCTAAAAGGGGCTCACTTCAGCGCGTCAACCTTTTTATTCTTGTTGGGTTGAGGGGCCTCTCTGCAGAGACTGCCTTTCTTTTGTACTATTTTTTTTTTTAAGATAAACTTTGGTTACGTTAGAAATTCAGTTCGAAGAATTTCCGCCAAACACTTGCATGGTCGGACGGAGAGACGGTCACACAGACACATACGCAAACATGCATAGACATACACACACACACACACACACACACACACACACACACACACACAAAGTTGCACACACACACACATGCATGTATACAAACGTTAGTGCTGGGTATGGCCAGCTACCTCACAATTCAATTTGATTCTTTAGGTCTTGATTCGATATTGATCCGCTTCGATATCGATTCAATAATACGTGCAGATGACAAAAATACCTCAATATTATTTAGAATTAACCGTTTCATTGTGCTTTATCTAGCAAAAAGGGAATACACCATTGTATAGTATTGTTCCTGAGCTAACTTGCAGCATAAAAGTAATAATCATAACATGGACAAATGTAAAAGGGCATGTACATTTAGGCATACTCGTTTCTAGATTACAATGTATGCTTATTTTCCTTTTCTTTTTTTAATGGAAATAATCGATCTAAAAAAATTCTGAATTGAAATTGAATCGAGAACAAATAAATTGCAGTGCATTGATGAATCAATACCTTTACCAGGCCCTAACAAACGTGCACACACACAGACACACATGCATGTATACAAACGTGCACACACACAAACACGCATGCAACCAAACATGCACACACACAAACATGCTTGCACACACTCCACCAAAGTCATAACGCGCTTTGTCTTTGCTGACTGTGCACAGGAAGTAATGAGATATTCATCAGAACCAGCTGGTCCGGTAACACATCGGAGCGCTCCGACCAGACGCCCACACGCAGCGCCGACTTCCCCCCCGCCGTGACGAGATGCACCATGCGTGTGTTGCTGCGTGTGTGCCGCTAGTTTAAGCGCGAGAAAATAACTTTGATATCAAACCCTTGCTTTTCTACTTCTTCTCTCCCCTCCCCCCGAAGATGAGATCAATGCAGTTCAAGACGTTTTTAACGGCCAGTTGATAGTTCTGCCCCTTGACCCGTCGTATGTGCGGTGGTCTATAGCGTCTGAGCGGGGCCTTTGTTGGACCCCCACCAGGTTTGTGTGTGCGTACGGAGAGAGACGGGGAGGGAGAGCGAGCCAGAGGAGACGGGTGAAGTGAATGAAGCGCAAAGCAAGGAGGCGTTGGCGTGACACGGGGAACTCCCCGTATAGGTTTCCTGCTGCATGTTTAATCAGGCATCTTCCTCCCACATTACACACTACACCCACATTATACACTTCCTGTGTGAGGCGGTGCGGAAAGGAGAGGGCTCGTGTGTAAACACTGGGACACCAGTGTGGGCGGATGTTAAGTCTACTTGCATTTCGATTCGGCAAACTACGGTTTGCTGGACTCCATCTATACGTTAGAGACAACTGAATGCATACATTTTCTTGCAACTTGAACTGCTTTAAATAATGAATTTCTTGGCTTTGAGTCAAGCATCTGTGTGTACATGTATTAATGCAAAAGGTTACATCAAATTAGTTATAAGGTTAGTACAAATATTTTAGAAAAGTACGTTGTATATGCCCAGGTGATATTGATGGATACACTTTTATCCCTGAGGAGAAAGTCTCAAAACAACATTGAGCGTACAGTTTCTATCCAAGATTCTGGTTCTGCTCTGTTGGTTGGTTGCATAATACTGCGGTGAAGGGTAGTACATGGTTTAAACCTGGTCGTTAGGGCAGCACATCCCGGGAGTCGTCCGGTTTTATGATCTTATTAGAATGTCCTGGCCTGTTCCGGCTGAGGGGAATATATGATGAAGGACTGCCTGGTCATCATATTCGCATTACTAATGAAAATGTCAGGTTTTATGTGCTGCGAATTGATTAAAGACTTAATGCTGTACTGTAATAATATCATTAAAATATTATGTGATTAAAATGCTACACATGATCAGCCAATTTATATCACACTATTAAGGTGAAAGATGAGGAGATATTTGTTAGCATCACACAGAATTTGTTATTTTGTGTAAAAGTATTGTGGAGGAAAAAAGAGGTTTCATTTTAAGTTGCAAATTGAATTTGAACATTAAGTAAGCAAATAGATGGCTAGTAATAGACTAGTGTACCACTGTAAACACCATGAAGTGAACTGAAGGGTTAGCGCCTCATTAGTTGATAGAAGTCCAGGTTTCTTCCACAGCCTCCACTTACTTCCTGCACTCTGACCCCTGACAAAGTGTGACGCTGGCGCGGCTTTCAGAAGGGAGACCAAAGAGTATTTATAAAAGGTTTCTCCTACTCTGTGGGAGCCCACAAGTTTATCCACAATCTTCATAGTTGCTTGCGGCCAAGAAAGTGTTTCCAACCTCTCAATCACTTAAGTGTATTTCTTTTATTTTCTCAACTTACTCATCCCTCTCTACCTCCTGAAGATTTTGCTCCACTTTCCCTCCCCTGCTTTCCTGCAGCCATTATCTTTCAGCTTATTATCCGTGCTGAAACTTTAGCTATGAAACATTAAGATGAATGACAGCAGCGTGTCTTGAGCAATCCACATCGCAGGCAGCTTCGAGGGGCTGCTAAATACATAATTAATGTACTTAGCATACACCAAACATTTGGACAGTTGGTTCACAGTGATAACGCAGAGCTTGGTGAAGCTCTGCCGTAACCAGGTCGGAGTGATCGGTGGATCCGAACGCCAACGACGCGATGTCGTTGCTTTGCTACTTTGTGTTATTATTATAGCATTTGTTTAACCAATTTAACTGCTTTAGAAATGAAAAGGATAAAAAACGATCAGTCGATAAACTCGATTATGCAGTATTGATTGCCGCCTGCTGATCTTACAGGCAGTGAAAGATCCGCACTATGAATGGACAATTTTTTTTTCCATCGAATATTCTTATAGATTAGTTTGGAAACCTGACGAATATCCGAAGCTTGAAATGATGCATTGGGGCCAGCCCTAGTACTCAGAGTGCAGCTTGTGCAGCTTTTGGGTGCAATCAGACTCGCATCACTGCAATTATGTAATGCATGTGTGACCAGGCGCATTTCCTGGTCTCACAACACGTGTACGTGTGTGTGTCTGTGTTTGTGTACATGTACACGTGTGTGTGTGTGTGTGTGTGTGTCAGTGTGTGTGTGTGTGTGTGTGTGTGTGTGTGTGTGTGTGTGTGTGTGTGTGTGTGTGTGTGTGTGTGTGTGTACGTGTACAAGCGTGTGTGTGTGTGTACGTGTACACGTGTGTGTGTGTACATGTACACGTGTGTGTGCGTACGTTTGTACGTGTGCATGTGTGCGTGTGTGCATGCGTGTGTGTGTTACCTCGAGTTCCTGCTCCCTCTGCAGGGCGAACTGTTTGAAGGACTTGACGATGATGCCCGCGTTGGAGCAGTCGTACACAAAGATGGATGGGCTTCCCATCCAGGTCTGCAGATCGTAGATGGAGAGGGGGATGTACTGGGTGTAGTTCTACGGTCGGGGAGGAAGCAGAGCCGTATAAGGAAAAACATTTGGAGAAATATATAATATATAGTCAAGTGTCAAAAAGAAGGAAGAGAACAAAGGAATGAAGCACCACATCTCTGACTGGAGATAGCAGGGAGAAAGGCATTGAAAGAGCAACACACAGAGAGAGAAAAACTAAAAGCAGGGGCTGCAGGAGGGGGCACCAGAAAAGGGGTTAGCCCTGCCTGTATCTGATGGTTCTCCATTTTATTCAAAGCCCAGTGATGCAGTGAGCCGGGTCGGATTTTACAGCCGACACCCTGCCACACACTGCCGCTCCGGTACCCCTGGCCAGCCCCCAGCCTTCCTTAAACACACTGCAGCTCCACCACCAGCAGCAGCAGCCTCGTTTTATAGGACCCATCAATATGGGGGATAAAACGGGAGAAAGGCTCAGAATGAAACACTGAGGGTGTGGGTTGCATCATCGTTGTGTGGGGGCGCCTGCCTGATCCGATCCCGGGCGGGTTTTGATCTGAGGTATGCAGCACATTTATTTGGGCGATTGGGACTGTCTGTGGCTTTCCTGCAGGGCCGTCATTTGGGTACGAACGGTAACAATTGCTGATTCATACACATCATGTAATCAAGGGAAAGCGCGGCCACCAGAGCATGTCTGCACACGTGGGATTAAAGTGTGAGGTTTATTTTTTTCGGTGCAATTGGATGGAAATCACAAAAAAGTAATTGCGTCCCGTTTAACGGCTTGCCTCCCCCAGTCACCGTGGCGGTTATTTTAACGGCGGTGGACTTGTAAACCCCCCCCCCCCCCCCCCCCCCCCCCGGAATCAACCCACACGAGTGTCCCCGTCACGCCGCAGGAAGGTGTTTTGCATGGACACTTTTAATATCGGGGAGGAATCTGCCGCTATTACCCAGCCAACATTCATGAGCTAGAAACCACATATGTTGAAGAGGGTTAGCCCAGGGCCTCGTAGCGCAGCCCAATAATAACTCGATCTAGGAGACTAAACTAGACACACACGTGAGGATTTCACTGAAATGCAACCAACCAAAAGCACACTCAACACGACGTCTAACATGCAATAAAAGCTAATGAAGTCATCGGTGCACTGCTTGATCGATGCCCGAAAGCGTCCCTCTGACATTAACAACATCCATTGCGATTCTGTGACTCATTTGAGCATATATACTGTATGTACGAAGGGTTTTCCCCTCTGGGGGATCAATAAAGATGTTATCTATCAAGTAAGGTCTGACATAGAACTACCGGCTTCTCTAGTGACACGGTAGGTTTTAGATTGACTACGTGCCATCCCTGTTTTGGCAGGGAGAACACAGTTCTGATCATCACATGCATCAAGTGTTAAGGATGCCTCCCTCGGCCCTCTATCACTGATCTAATCTTGGACCCAGCAGCCCTATGTTACAGCAGAACTTCTTGGGGGGGGGGGGGGCACTTTGTCTTGGCAGGGAGACAGAAAGGGGTGGAGCGGCACCTGGCTTTCTGTTTGGTGACGGAGAAATTCTTCGGAATAGAAGTTCATTCGCGCAAGTGGAGGAAGCTTTCAGAAGTTCAACAAGTGACTCTTTCTTCAGTGGCCAGTCGATACCATGGTGAATTGAAGCCTTTACAGAAACGTTCTTACAGTTTAATAGTGCTGCCCGAGTTCGCTGAATCGTGCACATTAACCTCTTACAGTTCCATATGAAGCAGGAGGGAGAGAAACCCCTTTTCGCCCGGGTTTGATCTCGTCAGGTATCAGATTTGAGGTTGTTAACTAAAATCCGATTGGTGAGACTACATCAGACCTAAATCACCACTCAGGTCTCGTGATGAACATGTTGTCATCTGTTACTGTTCAGCCGTGCTGTACACCGCAGCATATGTTGTAATGATTAAAGATTGAGTGCAATACCTACTTACCCCAGTCGAGTGTGTGTATGTGTGAGTCGAGTGTGTGTGAGTCGAGAGAGAGAGAGAGCGTGCGCGCGTGTGTCGAGTGTGTGTGCGTGTGTGTGTGTTTTGTGTGTGTGTGAGAGTCGAGGTTGTGTGTGTGTGTGGGTCAAGTGTGTGTGAGTCGAGTGTGTGTGAGTCGAGAGAGAGAGAGAGCGTGCGCGCGCGTGTCGAGTGTGTGTGCGTGTGTGTGTGTTTTGTGTGTGTGTGAGAGACGAGGTTGTGTGTGTGTGGGTCAAGTGTGTGTGAGTCGAGTGTGTGTGTGCGTCGAGTGTGTGTGTGTGTCTGTGTGTGGGGAGTTGAGTGTGTGCTTGAGTCGTGTGTGTGTGTGTGTGTGTGTGTGTGTGTGTGTGTGTGTGTGTGTGTGTGTGTGTGTGTGTGTGTATAGTGTGCGAGTCAGACTTGTGTGTCAGCTGTGTGTAAGTCGTAATGCATGAGAGAGAGAAAGAGTGTGAGTGGGTGTGAGAGCGAGTGAGGGCATTCATGTGCGTGTGCACGTATATACATGCGTGTGTGCACGTGTTTGCGTCACCTTGTTGAAGACCCAGATCTCCCCGTTGACGGTGGGCCGGGGGACCCCGTGGCCGTTGTAGTGGAACAGGACGCGCTCCTCCTTGGCGTTGCGCCGCAGCGACGTGCACAGCTTCTTCACCTCGTCCACCGTGGGGTCCAGGCTCTGTTTGTAGCGCGCCTGGGGGGGGGGGGAGACAAGGAGGGCGACTGGGTGAGACACCGAGGGGGAGGCGGGGTGAGATACCAAGGGGGAGTGGGTGTGGCTTTTTTTGTGTGCATGTGGCTGTTTGTGTTTTTGTGTTGTGTTTGTGTGCGTGTGGCTGTTTGTGTGCGTGTGTGTGCGTGCGTGTGCGTGTGTGCGTGCATGTGTGCGCGTGTGTGCGCGTGCACGGTGGAGACCCGTCTGGGCGTCCTAATGTATGTCTGTGCGGTTGCGCAACCTTAAAGTTATTGATTGACTGTTTATTATTGTAGATGAACTGCATTTATACAGCGCCTTTCTAACCAGTGGCTCCTCAAAGCGCTTTACAATACTGTCTAACATTCACCCATTCATACACACATTCACACAAAGTCAACCATGCAAGGCGACAGCCAGCTCGTCGAGAGCAGTTAGGGTTGAGGTGTCTCGCTCAGGGACACCTCTACCCTCCGGGGATCGAACCAGCAACCTCCCGGTTAGCAGTCACCCCGCTCTTCCTCCTGAGCCACATGCCGCCCCAGTGTGTGCAAACGCGCTGCTCATAGAAGTATTAGAAGACGGTTGAACAAGCAATATAGAACAACCCAAGGGGTTGTTAACTTCACCCCTTTTCTTTCCTCGGCTGTATAAACATCAGGGCCACAACAGATCACTGCCACTTGTTCAACGTCTAATCTTTTCACGCAGCAACAGTAATGCATTTCATCCCCGCCGCTGCTGAATATGCATGAGACGGTCTGAACCCGGGCGGGAAACCGAGGCATGAAGCGCAGAGAAGGAGGGAGAGAACTGCTGCTCTGAGATGATTCATTTACGACTTTAGAAGCACAAGCCCTGGTGTAAATCATTTTTTATTCGAGACGCCAAATTAGGTACACTAGCAAATACAGCAAATGTTTAGAAAACACAGGCACACGGTTGATGTTGCTCGAACGAGCGACAGATGCAGTTTATCCAACAGACCTTGGTGCGTTAGCAACTACACACACTACCAATGTGGAAGCTGTGATGGTAACACTATGTGAGTTTGGAAATTAAACCCTTTAGTTGATAGATATATTGTTTCTTTCTTCTGACAAATGTACTTATTGTAAAACGCTTCGGTAAAAGGGCTAAATTCGCTTTACATAAGGGCCAAATGCCCTAAATGTAAACGGAAATGTAGTTTGTGTGCGTATTGTATTGGACGTTTAATGTATGTAACCATTTGAAAAGCAGAGCACTACACATTCGTGTTACTTTAAATGAGCAACGAAACTTTACAGAAACGTATTACCAAGTAGTATTATTAAGGTGTATAAACTTGGTACGACATTACTACACCAAAACTTCAAGTAAACAACGGGGGACCCCAGTGAAGCCCACGCGCTGCCCCGTCCATCTTATTCCCCCGAGTTGTTGGCAGTTGCATCATGTTGGCCGTCATTTAGTCAGCTTGTTTATTTGCCATCCAATAGTTATGCAATCCAAAAAGGACCCCCGTGTGATGCGTGTGAGTCACTATCACACTCACCAGGGCACATTCACGTTGCATAACCGCCGGCCTTGTTCTTCCCCGGCTCCCTCCCGTCCACTGCCTCAGAGGCCTGACTCAGTCACTTTGCTCGACTTCAATCAAAAGCATCCCCGCGTTTAATTTTCACTCCAGAAACAAACACGAAGTAATAGGACTGATTGTACTACGTGAACGATTTGGGTCAGTTGTTTAATATATGCAGAAAAAATAAAAGTACATTTCTGGGAAATACATGTTGCACTATCTTTCTACAATGGACAGGAGCCATTAAAAAAGATTGCAAATTACTCTTTGAAAGATTGAATGGGAATAAGTGTAGAGGTCTGTGCTTCTTGACATTTCTATTAAACAAAATGTGGATGCAATAGTTAGCCTTTGACACACACAGCAGCTCCTAGCGAGAACTCTGACACATCCAGGTTATCTCTCTGCACGCAGGCCCGGTCTCTCTCTACTGGGGCTAACCACAGAGGACTGGGCCCTCTCTACTGGGGCTAATCACAGAGGACTGGGCCCTCTCTACTGGGGCTAACCACAGAGGTCGGGGCCCTCTCTACTGGGGCTAACCACAGAGGACTGGGCCCTCTCTACTGGGGCTAACCACAGAGGACTGGGCCCTCTACTGGGGCTAGCCACAGAGGTCAGGGCCCACTCTACTGGCCCCTCTCTACTGTGGCTAACCACAGAGGACTGGGCCCTCTCTACTGGGGCTAACCACAGAGGTCGGGGCCCTCTCTACTGGGGCTAACCACAGAGGACTGGGCCCTCTCTACTGGGGCTAACCACAGAGGACTGGGCCCTCTACTGGGGCTAACCACAGAGGACTGGGCCCTCTCTACTGGGCCCTCTCTACTGTGGCTTGTGATGGAAAATCCACATGTTACGTTTCTCTTCATGAACCTTGGTTTTGTATACTCTTCCGTGTACGGTCTTGCCACCCTGCTATTCTGCAGGGTCGTCTAAAATGTAAATCTTTGTGTTTCATGTGATGTAATCTGGTTTCACATTCCGTTCCGTGTTGTCTGTAGTTTGGTTTGGGCCTGTTTTCCTTGACCCCCCGGGGAGCACAGAGAAGCAAAAAGTGATAAGGAACAGCCTCAACCACCTTTGACTACCTCTTAAGGAACTTTTATTAACATCTGGTTAACAAAGGCTTTTGGTTTATTGGGGACCAGCTGCCCTCAAGGATCCGATCCAAGTGTATAAGAACTCCTGACTTTAGCCACTCAGCGGACTTCCCGAGCGTACCTTTAGAGTATGAAGTGAGACGCAGGGCGAACTCCCATCTGAGGCCTCCGATTATTGTAATGTATGCCTGTTATGTTGTTTGTTGACGCATGTTGGGATGTATCTTTGTTCGTACTTTTATTACAAATATATATGACCACCAATTGCCTGCAGGTATTGTGTGCTTTTTGCATCTAAATATCTCATCTGTCTTAGACGCAAAATCTTTTGAAGAAATTGCCACGACAGGCTAACCACGGAGGACTGTGCCCCACTACTGGTGCTAGCCACCGAGGTCTGGCCCCGTAGCCCCTGGCTGATTCAATTAGAGAGTAATCAACCGGGGCGTCTTAGCATCACGCCAGGGGCCCGCCACTTGTCGGAGAGCTACCTCAGGACAGGAGGGTATCGTGGGGAGTGTGTGTGATGGTGAGAGCGCGACAGTGATTGAGTTAGAGAAGGCTGAAATCTGAGTATATTACACTATATAGTACACGGTATTGGGAAAGTAGTGCGTGTGCGTGTGTGTGTGTGCGCGCGCGCACGCGCGCGCGCGTGCGTGTGTGTGTGTGTGTGAGAATTACGTGAAAGGAAGAAGAAAAAGGGAAAGGATAAAGACACTAAGAGCTTTTGAGACCATGGTAACACCGCCGTAGATCCTGTAAATGTCAGACGAGTGATTGAATCATCGAAGGTGGTAAAAGGAGAGACAGGACAGGGCTGCGTTCAAACACAGCTCCGGCGTTACGCCCACCTTGGCCTGAAGGGGGAGCTGTAGCACTCCTTGCACGCAGATGAAAAAGGAACAATTACCTGCTCTACAGCACTTCCACTTTATCCCTCCCATTATATCCATCAGGCTTCAATGCCAGGGGAAAACAAGCTCTTTATGGCACGGCGCTGTGCGCTGCCTGTTACCATTCATCAAGATGTCAGGCTCAGACAACGTGACCTTTTTCACATACTATGTGCATCCGGGACACCACTGGAGAGAGGCGTATGGGGAATACCTGCAGGCTGCTACACAGCCCAGGAAACAACGCAGGAGGCCCGAAGCAGGGGGAGGAGGAGGAAGCTGGCAGCATCTCCATGTCTGTCACAGTATCGTCTGGTCTTTAAGGCCAAAAGCAGAACCTTGGTGGCGGACATTCATTTGGTAGAGCTCGATCGACAGTAGATCAACATCCTTACTGTACCGACAGCTTTATATTGATTCTCCTTCAGACAAATGTAGTTATTGAAAGTCTCTTTGGATAAAATCGTCTGCTAAATGCCCTGAATGGAATCGTATGGGAAGTGTGTAAAATGCTGGATTTACTTGGAGCTCGTCTCTGATCGAGTCATTGGTCCAGAACGGGCTACCAAGCGAGTGACTAGAAAGCGGATGTCCTACAACATCTACATCAAATCCTTAAAAAACCTGAAGTAAAGGCTCCCAACATTTAAAGTTTAAAAACCAAGAGCGGACGGCATTATATTGATATATGTATTGATAAGGCTCTGTGTCCATTACACATCCGAGCCCTTACGGGTCAGGAGTATTTTGAGGGAAAAGCAGAGGTTCACCAGATGAATCTACTTCAGGTGATTTATGTCATCCCTGATTTGAACAATGAAGATCCCCAATGATGAAATGTCAGTAAAAGCATATGTAGGATTAAAACCTCCCCCTGGCCGTCTGCTTTTGAAAGGTCAACCGAAAAGGGGAAATGTCATGTTTAGACACCTATGAAGCCAGAAAGGTGTGTAGAAATTGACCGAATGTCAATTGATGTGTTTTTGAACCGGTTTGAAGAGAGCATCTAAATATAAATACACATATTGAGTTGTAAAAACCTGTTATATTACCATAGTTATATTAGAACATTGGTTCTCAAAGTGCGGCCCGCGGGCCAATAGTGGCCCGCAGAAAGATTCCTGGCGGCCCGCAATGACATACAGATGTAAGTTAAAAAAAAAACTAAAAAAACAGAGCCGACTCTCTGTAGCTTTCAATTAAATCCTGTTATTTGTTAGTTTTAATCCGACTGTACATTACTTTGAAAGGATGAACCTCAGTTTTGTGATTTAGACCTCACTTGACCTCACTCCCAGAGGTCTACGGTGCAATGTTTTTTTTCACCACTGGGATGCTGACGGCGTTTCCCGCCTACATTTTTTTCCTTTGCCGGCCCTCAGCCAAATTTTGGGTTCCTAAATTGGCCCTCAGCTAAACTTTAAGAACCCCTGGTCTTGGGGATACTAAATCATGAAAATCTTATAAACATTTGTTTTGTACTCCAGGGTGACAACGAAGTGCAAAACAATGTGCCATTTCCTATTTATTTTTATCAGTTACAATGTGGAGAAACTGTGTTCCCAAGAGGCTGAGCTTACAGGAAGGGTTGCAGCAATCTTGCACAGTCTAAAGAGTGCAAAGGAAACTTCCCTGTTCTACTGTTCTTTCCTAATTTCATGACAGCTGCTATAAGAACAGCAAGTCACTTAAGAAATTAAATGGTTTTACTTAGCTTCGACACTTGCAACAGGAGAAATCGTGGCTCTTTCTCCAAGAGTAGTCGCTGAGCTCTCATTCACCGAGAAGCAGCAGCACAGTGTTTGGGTTAGCCGTTCTAAGTTACCTGTGTAGAACGTTGCGTCAAATTAGTTCCTTAAAATCAGTAGAATCATAGTTATCTTATTTGTTCATCACGGGGGGGGGGCCACAGGGGGGGCCAGGGACATGTCTAAAGGGGCACTGGCCCCTGTAGGCCCCCGTGTAGAATAAACATTGATGGCCCGTGTTGTAGCAATGTTCACTACCATGATAAAAGCACCCTGCAAATTCGTAGGCTGTGTTTGTACTCAGGGCATATCTGTCTAGCAAGAATGGGCCACATTGAACCTCACCATGATTGAGAGCATGGTGAATCTCCACAATCCAAACCAAAACTCCAGGCAGGTTGTCAGCCCGACATCTAGCCCAGAGTGCCCTCCATTTAATTAAATAAATTAGAATCAGTTAAGTTACTATCTATTGCTTAATAAGGGAACAAAATGGTGATTTAGCTTATGGCGCACTTATGCAAAGCAAACAATTTCTGTTCCCCCTTTCTTCATTTGTCACGTGAAGTCGTTCCCCATTTTGTTATACTTTTCCATCATTGCCGGTAAGTTTTTTTTTATTATTATATCAATATTAATTTAAACAAAAATAAATAAATATAAAGAGAAAAGGAGACTCTTTGTAGCTTTCAATTAAATCCTGTTATTTGTTAGTTTAATCAGACTGTACATTACTTCGAAAGGATGAACCTCAGTTTTGTGATTTAGACCTCACTTGACCTCACTCCCAGAGGTCCTCGGTGCAATGTTTTTTTTCACCACTGGGATGCTGACAGCGTTTACCGCCTACATTTTTTTCCTTTGCCAGCCCTTAGTCAAATTTTGGGTTCCTAAATTGACCCTCAGCTGTCAAAACTTTGAGAACCCCTGTATTAGAATGTAAAAGACAAATATTTGGTAACTTTAAATCAATTCCTTATTTAGATTATGACATCAATCTCAACAACAAAATGTAAAAGGTATTCATTAAGAACTGGATGAATTATTGATTATGAATACCAAAATAACCAGTGGAATTTGCAGAGGACTAAGACATACATTATAAATTATAATCCATCTTTAATTCATGTTCTCATTCACGTTTATTGATTTCATAATTTATTTAAGCAGTCACTTTTTTATTTCCTGTAATCTATTAATGATTCAAACATTGTCTTGAAATACATACCAATCATAACTTTCACAAAACACTATCGCACATTCAATTCCTATTTTGACTTTGTGACCATGCATATTGATCACATATTGTTTTTCCTCGTTGTGACTACCTGTACAGAAAGGGCTACAATATGGGCTCAACCATTTACATTTTACATTAGATTTAAGGGCATTTAGCAGACGCTTCTATTCAAAGCGACTTCCATTTGAAGATACATCGCTGTTGGAACAGTAAGGATGTTCATAGAATTAATCGCGAAGTGCTTACAATTGTTAGGTAAACCCATTCCCCGTATACAACAAAAATTGCTACGATAAGATGCTACACGATGCAATTTACTATTATTAAGTGCAAGGACTTGCAACACACAAGTGTGTTTATTAAGTGTCAGGACGTACAAAAGCACAATAAAGGCGTAAGAGGTGAGTTTTTAGGAGAGCAATGGAGGAGAAGGGGTGGGGGGGGGGTAAGGAGGGAGGCTATGCAGAGTCCAACACACCTCTGTATGACAGACTGGGAGACACGTGAACAAAATTACCATCTCAGAAAGAAACATACTATAGTTCTATAGGGGGCTGCAAGTGTTCATCTTGACGGCAGTGAGAGCTACAGCACGGCCGTCCCATGGGGGCATCCAGCCCCCATGTTCAAATACAGCGTTCAAATAAGCCTTTGACTGGTGATACACAGAAGACTGCGGTAACCAGGAAGTCAGGCATGTTAGACTAAAACAAGGAGATAACGGCGTAGGGAATTTCGTCATTGATGGAAAAAAACAACAACAAATCAGGTTTGTTTTTGTGGTTGCGCCACCGAGACTGAGCGGGTCGTTGCTACAAGAATACATCAACAGATAGTATTCATCAAAAAGCCCATAGGTCGTCCTCAGAGTACTAAGACTATTTCAAAATAAAAGCCTGAAGCACAGAAACGTGCCTCTCCGAGCAACAAAAGGTCATCTGTCTCCAACACAACCCTTTCCATCTTTACACAAAGACACGCAGGCTCCACCGCCCTCACATGCTCCTCAAGTGGGACGTGAAATTACCATGACCCTGTCGCGACCACTTCCTGCACAGGATGACCGCCGCGCACGCAAACTCGCAAAACCCGGGCGACATTCTCGTTGGGACTCGGGAGAGAATGCAACGCCAAGGCCACGACTACTTAACCTCGGCGCGAAATGATTTCCATCAGGAGAATTTGAAAAGGCCATTACCGATTCTGTGGCAGATTATAATGCCAACTTGTTACACGGAATTGCATCGTATGGAGCACTCAGTGACGCACACAGGAGCAGACACTCACAGCAGAGGTTGTGGATGACATGGATGTGACGTAAATAGCACCAAGAGAAGTGCAGAAATAAGAAAGCCATTGCTCTGTCGTGAGGTCTGGGTTCTGGGAAGATGACGAGGGTAACGGCTCGGGGAAGAGACGGCCTTTACGAGACGCTTAGCAAAAACAACGATTGCTTTCGTGATTCACACCGAGCCATGAACAGAGTCCTGCCTTACCACCTCTGGTTAATCACTCCCCTATTGACCAATTAGTTCCTATAAACCAGTCCAAACAAGAACAGTAAAGGGGAAAGTACAGGACCAAACAAGGTGCACCACAGTGCCTTAATATTCCTCACCAACAATTGGAGTTGAAACATACTATTTCATCCAATACACTGTTCAGTGTTCAGCAAATACTAGAGTTCAGTCGGTATCAGGGCCAACCATAACTCTCCTTGTTCCAAGCAGGCGAGGGAAGTGAATATGGCGCAAGCAGCTGATATATTACCTGAGGGAACACGGCATTAGTGGCACGGTGAGGCATAGTGGTGCAGCCATTAAAGTCTATCCATCCAGCTACCGGTCTGTATCCAAGTCTCTCTGCCACTAATGAATCAGCAGGCTCGGCCCTACTCCGTGGCCACATAACTTTTGGCCATAAGGCAAATACAACTGTGATATAATAGACGTCTAAAACAGAAATGGACCCCATTTGAATACACCCACTACAATATTCCTTCCCCGGTGTTACAGTGCATGTTTAGTGCACACCTATCGCTGCCTTTCCTACTTAGCACGCTGGGCGGAGTCGTCTGGTGTTTTAGTAACATGAGACGTTGAATGGAGACGACAGGGGAGAGTGGGAAAAAAACCATAACAATCAATGACCTCTTCCTGTCCTGTGAACTCAGGCAGAGGCATCACTTCCTGGCCTCATTATCGTCAGCCGGATGTTTGGAATATTTAGCATCTCAATTTGTTTACGCTTCCAGTCATTGGTAAACGATGCTCTGTTATTTCAGGTAATTTCTGAGAAGCTCCCTTGTGTGTGTACGTGTGTGGGTGTGTGTGTGTTGGTGTGTGTGTGTTTGTACGTGTGTGTGTGTGTGTGTGTGTCTTTGTAAGTGTGTGTGTGTGTGTGTGTGTGTGTGTGTGTGTGTGTGCGAGTGTGTGTGTGTGTGTACGTGTGTCTACGTACGTGTCTGTACGTGTGTACGTGTGTGTATGTGTGTGTACGTGTATGTGTATGATAGCGCAGGGACCAGTAGACCTCTAAAGCTCTGGTCTAATTAAACCCGACTGTCAAGAGGCTGTTCAAGGGCTGAGCTGCCGTTCACAAGTGCCCTTGAACATGTGTGTGCTGGTGAACATGCATTGTGCACATGGTTGTGCAGGCAAACATGTGTGTGCAGGCAAACATTTGCATGAACACCAACGTTTGCGTGCACGTGAACATGGTTGTGCACGTGAACATGAGTGTCCACGTGAACATGAGTGTGCACGTGAACATGAGTGTGCACGTGAACATGAGTGTGCACGTGAACTTGCGCCAAAATGTACATGGGCGGTGTGATGCTGCGATCGTTTTCACAAACAGCACGGCGGTTACCCTGATAACAACTCACTCATCAGTGAGTATAGGCAACATTCCAAAGAAGAATTATACGACTTTGAACACTTCCACAAACGCATAAGTGTTTGACCTGGCAGAGAAAAACTACAAAAACATTTGCAAAATTAAAACCAATAAACCTTGTTTGTTTATTTAGGAGTCAAAAATAAATGTATAAGTGTGTTCAGAAGCCGTGGCGGCGCAGCTCCATTAGTTACCTATTAAGGTGCTTCCCTTCCCCTTAATCGGCTTCCGTGCCGCGTCCCACAGCAACCCGGAGAGAATCGCATACAGGAGAGCGAGTGGAGAACGGAAGGGCCACTGGTGGCCTGTTCAGTACTCACAGTGACAGGAAAGTGTCTAACGAGTGAACGTCCTCAGATGTATGTATTCTAAAGACGCTTTTGTCCTTACAAACTAATGATTCATACACACATTTATTCACACACCGACGGCGGCGTCAACAACACTCGGCGACAGCCAGCTCGTCAGGAGCAGTCAGGTTGAGGAGTCTTGAACCGGGACACCTCGACCCCTCAGCAAGGAGGAGCTGGGGATCGAACTAGCAACCTTCGGAGCTACACCCGACAGCCAAAAGAGCCCTTGTTAAAGACAGACTGCAGCATGTGCACAAGGTTGAATATGACAGAGCTTGGTGTGTGAATGTCTGTTTAGTACACACACACACACACACACACACACACACACACACACACACACACACACACACACACACACACACACACACACACACACACACACACACACACACACACACACACACACACAGTGTACTGGGCTACGCGAACAGAGACTTGGACGGAGGAAAAGGTCAGAACAGCCAAACATGCGCCCTGGAAGATGATATGATGAGCTGCATCTGGGTTGTTTTCCTCGGTGGAAGTATTGATTGACGAGCGCAGAAGAGGGTAAAATAGAGCAAACAAGTTTTGGCTTGGGTTTCCGTGGTATTTTTAGACGGTGTACTCTAAGGAACACACACACACACACACACACACACACACACACACGGCTATACTGGTTTAAACACGTGTTTCACCAGTACACAGGGGTCTTCCGGGGGGGGTGGGCGTACAGTTTAAAAAAAAAACTAAAAACGACAACATCCACATATGCACTGGGACACATGTTCTCCAAGACCACTATGTTGACATGAAGCCTTGCAGCGTCTCGCATTACTGCCAGAGTGGAGGAATACAGGAGGCAGGGGAAAGGGTCATTTCCTAATCCGAATCAATGGCATTGGTTTTGTATGATAACTCACTGAGTCCACCAGACGCTTGCCCGAGGGGCCCCAGTAGAAATATTTATAACCCGATCAATGGCTTATATCCACTGACCTATATATAAATAACCTATGAATATATGCAGTACATTGTGGGTTTGTGTGTGCTCGTGTAGGTGTGTGCGTGCGTCCCCACCCCAGTGAATCACACTGCCATTAAATGCTAATTCGTTTTCACAGTGAATCATGCAGAGGGTAAAGTGCAACAATGGCTCTCGTCGCCGTCTACCAGGTTTGTCTTTGTGGGTCACACTGGGTTTACTGTTGCTGGCAGTTGTGTGTAAGGGTTCCCTTTAGGCTCTACAGATGCAGAATCAGAGCACTCGGCTACCCGCCTACCAGTTCTCCATCCTTCAGCCTAAAATCACATGGATAACACACACTGGGAACATGTTCCCCGCCTGAACAGGCCTGC
This sequence comes from Gadus morhua, assembly GCF_902167405.1. NCBI lineage: Eukaryota > Metazoa > Chordata > Actinopteri > Gadiformes > Gadidae > Gadus > Gadus morhua. Next base: position 26,428,734 of record NC_044050.1, on the reverse strand, counting down.
AAGAAACACATCTGTTGTTCAAAAATAGCTCCATACATCTCCCAAGGACCCGAAAGCCTTTTTAGATTGAGGAGAGGAGAATCCTCGAAGCTATGACCATCTCGTTCCATTGAGGAGAGTCTAAGGAAAGGTTCATCCATATTGCATTCAAGGTAATGGGATTCAGCAGGAAGCTGCAGATGGCTTTTATTGGATTGGATTCATGGGATGTCTAGAGAGGGAAGCGGACATGGGTGGCTAAAAGCATTTAGGAGAAAGAATCATCTTGTTTGGGTCCACTGAGCGAGTTGATGGACCGTAGTCCCCACACACCTCCTCAGGTACGAAGGAGGGGCCATTTAAATAATAATAAATACAATACATACTTATCAAAGAAACACCTCGATAATTCAGTCTAGCATTCTGAGCATATAACCCAGTGACTTTCATAAAAGGTCAACGCTTTAATGGAGGAGAAACAGTTGACAGTTTTTTAGTTCTAGTTTTAAAAGATACGGACAACATTCAAACGGTATAACCACCGGTCTCAGTGGTTTGTTATGGGTACACGTCATCAAACTGGAGACGAAAATAACTTTTGGCACTGAGAAGTATTGATTCGGATAAGCGGAGATGAATGAACGATTTTGTAGACAAAGATTATAGAATTCGCCCTTCAACGGGGGGTAGCCAAGATGAAGGATGAATTCTACACCAGGTATAGAAGCCTTGTGGTTCGCCTGGTCCACTGCCTTAAAGAAATCAATGGAGATCCTGTCTTTATTCTGGCAGCCTGACCCACTAGACAGACTAATGGACTGACGGGCATCCAATCTAAGCAAGCGATTGGGTAATTTGTTAAAGGGTTTAGCCCGTCGAGTGATAATATAGCGCAGCGCCTAATTAAGACGTTGGTTTTTACACTGCATTGTTCCATGCTGTCCGGAAACCACTTAGTCCTTTAAAAGCGCTATATCAAAATAAAGTTGTTTTTTATTTCCGACGTCCCCGATCTAGCATTAGCGTGTCGGCTTCGAGATAAATCTTTTAAGAAAAGAGCACAATATAAATAATTTGCTCATTTGTTAGGAGATTGTGTGGACCAACCGTTTACTGAAAGATCTAATGGAGAACAAAGCAAGTCTACCATACACTATAAAACTATAAAAGTCCAGACAACCTCCCCTTTTCCACAAAATGCAAGAATGTGTCTCAATGAGTTTGTTTCAGGGGTTTTATATTTGAGATTTTGTTGAATAGAGTACTCGGGGAAATAGTAGAAAATCAGGAAAGAGCCCAAAACATTTGTGGCCTCTATATTTCTCTATAAACATACACTGTGCTGATCAGTGAAACGAAAAAAGTGTAGGAAATCAAATCAGAGTGGACCAGGATGGTTGCTCACGACAGAGAGAAGAGAGACAGGCCGAGAGACAGAGATAGCAAGAGATTGAGAGAGATTGAAAAAGAGAGACCAAGAGACTAAGAGGCCGAGACAGAGAGAGTGAGACACACAGAGAGACAGAGAGAGACATCGAGACACCAAGAGATCGAGAGAGAGAGAGAGAGAGAGAGAGAGAGAGAGAGAGAGAGAGAGAGAGACACACACAGAGACATCGAGACACCAAGAGACCGAGAGAGAGAGAGACACACACACAGAGAGACCGAGAAAGACCAAGAGACCGAGAGAGAGAGCGACACACAGAGAGACCGAGAGAGAGAGAGAGAGAGACACACAGAGAGACCGAGAGAGAGAGACACACACAGAGAGACCGAGAGAGAGAGAGAGAGAGAGACACACAGAGAGACCGAGAGAGACATCGAGACACCAAGAGACCGAGAGAGAGAGAGACACACACACATAGGCTGAATCCGAATACTCGTACTTGCATACTATAAAGTATGCATTTTGTAGTACGCAAAAAATATAGCGTGTCCGAATACTCAGTATGCATTCTGTAGTACGGAAGACGTTTCCGAATGCGTACTACCGCCAAAGTAAACCACGGACTTCACTACGCTATCCCACAATGCAACAGGAGTCTAGTAACGAACGAAGAAGAGATGGCTGACTCGTCACCACCAGAAAGACGTCGTAGAAAGCGGCGAAAAAAAGAGACATTAAAAAGAGTAAAATAGTGAAGTAAGTAATCAAGTAAAAAGAGACATTTTTAATTTAATAGCAACGATGACAAGACGGAAAACAGGTAACTTATCAAGGTAATTTTGCCGGCATCTGAGGGGAGATACGTCATCTCCAAACTTCCAGTGGAGTTTTGGCGATGTTCGGAAGCGTTCGGAGGCGTTCTACGCATAGCTGTAGACCGTACTACACAGTCAAGTGTAGTATGGTCAAGTAGTAAACACTGGACAGAAATAGTATGCACTAAGTATTCGGATGCAGCCATAGAGACATCGAGACACCAAGAGACCAAGAGAGAGAGAGACACACACACACAGAGAGACCGAGAGAGACATCGAGACACCAAGAGACCGAGAGAGGAGCCACGACTGACGACTTTCTCCAGCCTAACCGTCGGCCGTCCCTCCACCGTCCCGCTAACTGCTCCGTCCAGATCAAGGGACCAACGGGACTCCAGAGAGATGCAGCGTGGGGCGGCCTAACACCCAGACACACTCCTTGGGGGGCGGCTCGGGAGGCTCTCTGTTTTCATTAGGCGGGCTGCACCGCTGGAAGAGGCTTTGATGAATGGCTTCCTCTGTACACACGGCTGCACTCAATCCACCCTCTGCTTTCTTAATGTCTCCCCCATCCCTTCTGCTTCTTTCTCCCTCCTCGCAGCCTCCTGCCCCGTCTCAACATGGGTTTTTCATGTTGTTTGTCATGTTTGTCTGACCTCCATGTCGTTTATCTTGTTGTTTGTCTCAACCCCTTGTTGTCTGTCTCACCGCTATGTTTGTCTCACCCCCTTGTTGTCTGTCTCACCGCTATGTTTGTCTCACCCCCTTGTTGTCTGTCTCACTGCCATGTTGTCTGTCCCACTGCTATGTTGTCTGTCCCACTGCCATGTTGTCTGTCTCACTGCCATGTTGGCTGTCTCACCGCCATGTTGTCTGTCCCACCGCCATGTTGTCTGTCCCACCGCCATGCTGTCTGTCCCACCGCCATGCTGTCTGTCCCACCCCCATGCTGTCTGTCTCACCCCCATGCTGTCTGTCTTCCCCCCATGTTGTCTGTCTCACCCCCATGTTGTCTGTCTCACCCCCATGCTGTCTGTCTCACCCCCATGTTGTCTGTCTCACCCCCATGTTGTCTGTCTCACCCCCATGTTGTCTGTCTCACCCCCATGTTGTCTGTCTCACCCCCATGTTGTCTGTCTCACCCCCATGTTGTCTGTCTCACCCCCATGTTGTCTGCCTCACCCCCATGTTGTTTGCCTCCACTACCCTTTGCAGGTTTGCTCGTCTGCCCCCTCTGTGTCTACTGACCCCAACGTGGGGCCTCGGGTTAGGATCAAGGCAGCGGTGTCATGTCTACGGATCACGTGTGCGTCGAGCCCTGTGCACACACGCAGGGGTTAAAGGCAAAAGAGAGTGAGGCAACCTGATGCTCAGATTCTTCCTTAAAGTGGAATTAAACATTGTGTCAAACCACTTTAAGGACAGGTTGGCGGTCTCTGTGGTTTAGCCTTCCTTCACAGATCTGTCAGGTACACCGACACAAGCATGGGAGAGAGAGAGAGGGGGATGGAGAGCGAGAGAGAGAGAGAGAGAGAGAGAGAGCACACACACACGCACAGAGAGAGAGAGAGAGAGAGCACACACAGAGAGAGAGAGAGAGCACACGGGGAGAGAGCACACACACACAACCATGGAGAGAGAGCACACACACACACACACACACACACACACGGAGAGAGAGAGCACACACACAAAGGCATGGAGAGAGAGCACACACACACACACGGAGAGAGCACATACACACACACACACAGCTTACATATACACTCACACTACCCCCATCCTCCTTGTTCACCTGTCGGGGAGGGCAGGTTGGGCAGAAGGCTCCATGACAGGTGAACAGGGGAATGTAGCCGGCGCTGGAAACGCTCTAGCAGCCCCATGCACGGAGGTTCACAATCGATAGCGAAAGCATGGAGAGCACACAGCTAACCTTGCGTATGTGCATGTGTGTATGTTTGTGCATGCCTGTATGTATGCGTGTGTCTGTCTGTGTCTGTGTATGTGTGTGTGTGTCTGTGTGTGTGTGTGGGGGTGTGTGCACGCGTTTGTGAATGCGTGAGTGCGCAACTATGTGTTTCTGTGTTTAAAGTGGCTGGGTATCTGACAAGTAAACATACATTCATGCAAGGGTGGAGGTCACAACAGCACTTCAAGGTCAATGCTCTAGATCTCACAGTCGAAGGTTCAGCTCTGGCTACAGGTCCGACTGCTGAATATTAAAACATTGGAACGAGGCTGAAGAATTCTGTAGATAAAGAGGTCACTTCCAAGATACATCGCCAAAATGTTATATAATGTGATGTACAGAAATAGCTTTGCCCTTTGAACAAGGAGCAAGCAAGCAGCAAGATTATTGATCAGGGAGTAGCACTTATTCGACGATTAACGAACGATAATGTTTCCACCAATTATTAACTCTAAGCCTTGCTATCATGCCCTAGAATAACATTCACACTCTCACACACACACACACACACACACACGCAAACGCACACGCACACGCACTTTTCCGGTGCAGCCAGGTTTCCAATTAAAGATGTGGGCTGCAAGCCGAACAAGGGAACGAGAGCAGCCGACAGGAGAGGGAAAGGAGCTGATGAGAGAGGGAGGGAGAGAGAGAGAGGAGAGGCTCTCCTGCCCCTGTAACGATGCCCGGGCGAGAGAGAGAGAGTGTGTGAGCGAGGAGAACCAAAGTCCTGTCGACACACAACACACGACACGTCTGTGTCCGTCTGCATGGTTCTAAGAGAAGTCATATCCGTGTTTTTCATGGCTACTGTGGTGGCAAGATGTTGTGTTCAGGCTTGGTCCAGGGTCGATAAGTCTCCGCCAAAAGCCGGTGCAGGTGTGAGAAAGAGAAACGGGCATCAGCAGGCTTTTGTACAGAAGCCAGGCCCCCAGAGGACGGAGGTGGCCACGCTGCTTTGAGGGGGGGGCAGAGGCTGGAGATCAGATGAGCAGCTGGGAGGCAGCCGGGCCATGAGGCGCCGCCTCAGCGAGGAGATTGAAATCGTCTGACTTTAATGCACTCAAAACTATTTTTCAAAAGATAATAATCACGCCTTAATGCAGCCTCACAGCTGTTTTCTGGCCTAGTTCAACGGATCAGTTAAAATTGACTTCTTGATAAAAACGTTTTTTACTTCTCACACAACAAAAGCCAACTGAGAAAGGTGTTGGTTGGGAGTCAGGGATTAATGTTTCCATTTAAAACATGCATTGTCCAACAGGAGAATGAATCTATGCTTTATTAGATTGCAAAGTCTAACTTACATCAACAGTGGATTTTAGGTGGAAGGGAATAAAAATACAAAACAGTAACCATGCCTTTCTCACCACAAACCAGAGCAAATATGTTCCGAGCTGGATTGAGTCACGTATTTTTATAAGATTCAAGGTTAAAAAAATAAAAAATGTTATCGGTTGTGGTGAGCTGTATTGACAAAGATGAATGCGTTTTACAAAGAGCCAGTGGAATCGACAAACACTTCATAATTTACACCGGAGTTAAAAAAAAATAGAAATCACTACAAAAAACAACAACCCTTACAAAATAGGATTGAGTAGCTTTGTAATGCAAAAGAAAAACCAAGAGAATGCCAGCTCCCAAAGCAAAAGAGCCTCTGGTCTGTTTGAACTAGTACACTGCAAGCGGACCTCCAAGTGCTGCAGCAAGAGCGATAAGCTCTGCTCAAGAGAGAGCAATTAGAGCCCTGCGTATGAAAGGGGGTGTGTGGAGAAGGGTGAGGGGGAGGGTAAGTGGGGCACCCATTTAAATGAACGCCGGAGAGCGGCAGGGGGACGACATTAATGATCTACAAGGAGGGCAGGCTCACTAATTGTGCGTAGGGTAATCCCGGGAAGGACCCTAGAATCAAAAGCAATCAAGGCGCAAATGGTGGACAAAGTGCCCTGATTGACTGCACAATGATGTGGGAAGGAAGAGAGAGGCAACGTTATTGGCTGCCTAATGGCGGCGTTGCGGTGACACTTAAACCCAATACTGTATTGGAAGGCAAATGGATGCAAGATGTTAAAACATTATATCATGTTTGGGAAGCATTATTGAATTCACGGTCTAATTGGTAAAAGCTTTACACATTTAATGGCTGAGGAACACTGAGACTTTAGAGGCCATGCGGAATACATCTCAATTTACTGGGAAGTGAATGTTGTTTGGGTTTGGAAAGTTTTAGCAGTCTAGGAAATGCATTGTTTTGGGGATTCTACGGCTTCAGGGAAACAATACTTTGAGCTTTGATCAAAAATATCAAAAAAGGAGTCACGGGGAGAGAAATGTTATCTCAGAGTTTCTATTCCACTTCAGGTCGGATTGTATTTCTTGGTTCCAAGCTGACAAAATAAAGTGCTGTATTTTTATGGCATTCCTTTATCAAGATCCACAATATCTTGCATTATGTTGAAGTCAAAGTACATTCCAGCCGAAACTATAAAAACAGCATTTGAGTGCACAGAACATCGTAGACAAAATATAGTGAAGTCATGCTCATAATCAGCATAAGAGTTAAGTGTTCTACCGTTTCCAGATTGAGCCGTCAGTTCATGTACAATACACTTGTGGTTGGAATCTCAATACGGATAATCTTGTGCACACCTCAACGTGACTTGGATGTGTAAATGCAGGCAGTGCGTGCATTCAGAACTAGGAGAACCAGTAGAAGGCCACTGGGGGGGCCGGTAAAAAGGGTGGATTCAGCTCAACCCATTATTTTTCATACATGTCAAGGATAACCTGGACCTGAGCAGATGGTGTCCCACCAACGTGCGCAACCTGAGTCACTTCCTGTCTTCCTATGTGCATCCTCTTCAGAGCTCAGCTCCAGTGCACCCAGGCTAGCCGAGAGACACACGTGCACACTCTAGGATCATGCGGGCATCATTCAGTGTTGACTTGTCCACCACGTGGACTGAGAAGATACAGGGTTTTTTAGGTGTTTATATCAAGGCAAAATGTCTCAATCGGAAATGTACTATTATCTTTCACGACAAATTATATTTTTATTTGGATATATTTACCATTTTGGGCCACTGTTGAATGCCATTTGCCTGAAGAAGACCCTGCCGGGTCTAAACACTGCAGCACCATTAAACATATGGGAGATACAGCAGTGTGCGGGATCCTCATTCTTATGAGTTATAACTTCACTGTGGTGCTCAGCAGCATAGTCCTGTTTCTTATGACATTTATTCTTTATCCTTATCCGCAGTGTCTTGCATTATCATGTGAAACCACTTGGAAAGTGATGCTAATTAAATATGTATGTAAAACAGGCCAAAGTGAGTAGTGAGGGGAAGGGAGATGACAGGAAGTGCAGGTCAGGCCGGGGGGAAGGAGGGGCGACGGGGGGGTGGGGGGGCTGGAGAGAGCCGTGGACGTGATTAGTCGGTTGGAAAATAGGGAGAAGTCTGTGCCGTTGTTCTTGAAGACCGAGCCACTTAAAAAGCAGGAGAGAACTTCTCTTTGGGTAGGTTCACTGGGAAAGTCATGGATGTCAGGAGAAGCTAGTGTTGGGAGGGGGGAGTCGCTCTAATGTGCTCCCTGAGGTCACTTCCTGCCTGTGTAGCCGGTGTCTGCTCAGCCCCAGTGCACTCATGCAAGCCCAGAGACACACATGCACACGTTGGGATCATAGCTATTTTCATGCAGTGGTCATATGTCCAAAACATGAACTGATAAATGGCTGGGAGGATACCACTCCCACGTGCGTGCACTGCAGAATTTGCAACATAATTAATTTCTCACGACAAAATTACTCAATTGAAAGTTATTATTTTTGTCCTTTCATATTTCCCCAAAATATTATTAACCATGGTGCTTAGCACAGGGCCAGCTTGGCAAGCAAGATACAACTTGGAGTTCAAGACTCAATTGGAAATGTTCTTTGGTTATTCTTTCCTATTTCCTCTCAAATAATATTTGGGTATACTTAACCATGGCGCTAAGCACAGAGTAAGCTGAGCTAACCGGGTAAAACTTTAGTTTGAGACTCCTTTGTAGGGCGAACAAAGCGCTTTGCAGCATCGTTCAGGTAGCTGTTCCCCCAGCAGCAGTAAAGCCTCCAACTCATTTATCTTTATAGCCTTGTGTATTTTCCATCTGCCGGAACACTTTTTTCTGTGCACTTATTGATCTGGAGCAGCAGCAGTCCATAGAGTATCAGTGTTGTTCTAGACGGCCTCATTGCCCCCACCTGCCCTCTCCTCACTAGAATATTAGGATGAAGATGAATAGAAAATGGTGTCGGCTACTAAGAACCGGAGGCCCCCCTTAGAACAATTCTATTAGCCGGGGGTTTGATTCAGAAAATCAGGGCTGTTTCCTTGGGAAAAACAAGTGACCGCGGAGGGGGAGGTGATTGTGAACACAGATTATACCCACACGGAAAGTGGACAAGGGAAGCCGTTAACTAAAGGCAAAATCAAGGACTTTGAGGAGAAGGGCAGAGAGAACGAGTGAGTGGGCAAAAGCTGGCGTTTCTTCCGCCGTTTCTCTATCCACAAGGGCAAACCTGTGAGCGCGGTGGCAAATAAAGAGATTCATTTGTTGAAGTGGTGACTTTTTGAGCTCCTCCGAGCACTGACTGCGGCAGCGGAGGAACGAGGATGAATGGTGATTCAAGCAGGGAGGACTAGTACACAGTAAACAAGAACAGTTGCTTTGACACGTTAATGTACGCTCCTTTCTGAATGACTACTGTTGGATTCGATAAAGGATCACTTAAAGGGGTGATATAACGCTTTTTAGACTTTTCCCTTTGCTTTCGACTGTTATGACGCATGAATAAATGTTTTACGTCTGCTAAGATAGAAAAATCTACGTCTGAGCCAGGGGGAGTATTCGCACCCACCAAAAATACCGCTCAAAAAATATTTTGAAAAGTGTGTGAAACTGCTTGTTTGCGCTCAAACTTCACTTCTGTATTGGTGTGATGTCAGACTGTGCAGTGGGCAGTGCAGACGTCATGCCTCCTGGCTGTTAGCCACACCCCCAAAAAAAAGCTGTTTACAGCAGTAGCTGGTGGGGTTTAGTTAGCCGGCAATGTTTTTGTGGTTGACCAATCGCAACAGAGTGGCCGTGCTGACCAATCACAGCAGACTGGGCCACCCGAGAGGGGGGCTTTTATTGAAAGACGCTGAAATTGGTTTTGCAGAAATGAACAATGTGGGAATAATAAAGGGTACGTCTATCATACCGGCATGTAACCCCTAATCTAGTAGTACCCCAAATGCAATTATTACCCCCAAACAAGCATGACATGGGATCTTTAAACAACTTCTCCTGACATTATCAAGACAAGAGCCTGAGATATCCGTTGGGCTTTCGACGGCACGAACATCCAATCCGTAACTGCTGCGAGTTTCACCTACTTGTCGATCAGTCTTTTGCTGGAATCGCTGCATTGCCTTGGTAACATCTGGTGCTGGACTCGTTAGGCATGTGGCTCCACATTAACCCGACCGGCACTGCTCGGATTGTGTTCTATAGTGGCTTATTTTTGACGTTTTAAGCAGTACTAGTAAAAAAAATAATAATAATCAAATCCATTCGCTAAGCACAGTTTTATGGACGGCCCGGTGTGCCCAGAACAGAGCCTGTACGTTCGTCGGCACGGTAGTGAGACGTTTCTCCCACAGGGCTCAGCGGAGAGCCCCAGAGCCCCAGTACGCTGCCATGGTGAGGGGGATTGAATTAAGCCAGAGAACAACATGCGTTTACCAGCCTCCGGGCGTCCTCATTAAGGGTAATTGCGGTGTGGCGGTGGAGGAATCGCAGCTCCCCCCTCCATCAAATTGGAAGAACGTAAATTCTTTACTCAATAACATGCAAAGAATCATTGCAGGCTAAATTTGTGCTGAATGCATTGCTATCTGGAACACTAAGAGGTTAGAATTGCCTGTTCAGTCGAGCATTGAGGTTGCATGATTATTTGAATTGATTTGTGTGTGCGTGTGCGTGTGTGTTAGGGATGGGAAAAACGATTCTTTTCCGGGAATCAGTTCTATCAGTTCTTTCAGTTCCGTTCACTATCACGATCCGATCGTTAGATTAGTTCGTTAAGTCAGATTACGTCATTTGACAGAGAATTCCACAGGTGTCTGCCCCCCTATTGCTTATAAGTATTGGGTGCGCCCGCTAATTAAGGCTTTTTCACGGCCTGCCCTACCATAAGGGTACTGTCAACGGTTGAAACGCCAGCCGTAATTGAGCTGCGCCAAGCCGCACCGAATCGGACCGCACCGAATCGAACCGCACGGTGGAAACGAGGGGGAATAAAACAGAAACTAAAAAAAGTTTTCAGTCACGGTGTACTCGGAAACCAAAAAAAGTGAATTTCAGTATCATTGGCCTATACGACGCAGTTCGACCATTTCCATGGTAGGTCAAACAATACTTTATTAAAGCATGCAATTGTGTTGTAGAACAAAATAAAAAGAAAACAAAGTGCTTGCATGATATTGAAGCCTACAGCGATCGTTAGTTAACTTGTGTGGCAGTGCCTTGTCATTTGTTTACCCGTGTGCCATGGCAACGTGATTGCTACCTGCTGTAGTACTCTCATTGGCTGATTCTTTGAGAACGTATTAGACTCAATCAATATAAGGTCGCGGGGAGACGGAGCTCTGTTTGTTTGTATACTTTATTAACGTGACCATATTTTTGTTTTATGTAAAAAAAAAATTAAAAAAAGAATCAAAGAATCAGTTTTCTTGTTTTGGGAATCAGTTCACATCGTTCACCTTCGGGATTCGTTCGTTGTGAACGAATCATTCGCCACCAACCCATCCCTAGTGTCTGTGTGTGCGAGAGAGTTAGATGCATATGCGTCGGAAAAGATGTGCATAAACGTCAGCCATATAGACACTGGCATCCATCTATACACACACAGACCAGTGTTAAGCATCACACCTTTCCAGAAGACGTTGGCCTCATTTGATTTGGGTGTTGCTGGGGCATTTAGTGACTGTTGCTCAAAGCCAATCATAGGCCGAAGGCTTTAGCTGCAGCATACTGATAAATAATGTAAGTATCTTGTAGAGGAGAGAACAGTATGGTCACACACACACACACACACACACACACACACACACACACACACACACACACACACACACACACACACACACACACACACACACACACACACACACACACACACACACACACACACACACACGATGTGGTATGAGACCGTGTGAATATGCAAGAGATTAAAGAGGCAGTGGAAAAAGTGTGCCAAACAACTGAGATACGTAATGAGCCATAATACCAGCAAGGTATGGGAACAGGCCTCATTTACATCTCACCTGCCTCCCAACATCTAACGAACCATGCAGAGAATTCCCAAAGCTAATGTACAGAGAGAGCTGTGAGGGAGAGGGGGATGGAGTGAGGAGGCAGGAGAAAGAGGGGGAGATATTAAGGGCGACATACAAAGACAAAATGGAGTCTTTGAATATACATGGGCGTCTTGAAAGAGAATAAGTGAGCAGAGCAAGCACACTGCATTGTAAAAAGAAAAAAGGCTCGATCCTTACAAGGTGCTTTTCATTTAAAGCTCCCATGTTGTCTTTTTTTTTCTGATGCCTGGGGTCTTTACGTTTGTGATGTCTATATCCCAAAAAACTGTTTTGGGAGGGGGGGTGGTTATGCTAATGATGACTGCTCTGATTGGCCGCCTCACTGCAAGGTTTGGCAGAGGCGGAAAACAGAGATAAACAAGCTTAACAGAGCCGCTTACTGTAAAGATGGATGCCACTCCAGAAGCAACAGTGAGACCGTACATGTTTGAGCTTCCACTGAGTAGAATCCGAAAGAATGCACACGCACACACACACACACACACACACACACACACACACACACACACACACACACACACTAACTCTTTAGCAACACAAAACCGAGGTTGCTATGTTTATTATATTAATATTACACAGCCATTCTGAGGCTGATCGCAACTCCCACTCAAGGTCAAAGAGGTAAAAATGGATGCCGGGAAACCAGTAAAGGGGCACTACACCAAGTCAATTGTTAAACTCGGAGGCTCGGAGGCGACTTGCATGTAAAACAGGAATAGCGGTACGCAACCTCTAACGTCACCATGGGACACAAGCACTTGACCTGAATAAGGAGGACACAAAGACATCCTGGTCATGTGTGGAATAACGGACAGGTGTCCTTTCCCCTTAACTCTGGTTTCTGTTTTTTGGTATAAAGGCTGGCAGTACAGATATATGCATTCTATTATTCTTGTACTTCGTGGATCAGGCTAAACCTGATCCACCATTCTTTTTATCAAAAGCGACTTACACCACTCGTACACACAGACGGCGGAGTCCACCATTACATTTCCATTTAGGAGAAGCTTTTATCCATAACAGCTAACAATAAGTACATTCGTCAGAAGAAAGAGAAAACAACAATACGAAATCGCTTAAAAGCGATTGTAAGTGCTTGGCACTTACAATCGCTAGGTTAACCCATTCCTCGTATCCAACAAAGACAGCAAGGATAAGACGCTACACAATGTTAAGTTCTATTTTTGGGCAAGGACGTACAACATATACTTGGTGCGTACATTAAGTCCCAGCAATTTTTGCAACATACAATATAACCCATGCAAGGACGACATCAAGCACGTCGGGAGCTGTCAGGGTTAGTCGTCTTGCTCAGGGACGCATCAACACTCTAGAATCGAACTAACATCCTTCCGGTTACAAGTCAGATCCCCTAGCCGACCCCCCCTACATGTGCACTATTGTTGACACAAATCTGAAAACAAAGAGCAGCACAATGAAGCCACAGGGTTAAACAGAGAGGTTGAAGTACACCATCCACTTTGATCGAGAGTGTAAATGAAGGCAGCCGACAAGAGAACGTTTTCAGGCAGCAGAAGCAAGACGGTGCCGGCCTTTGTCTGAGATCACATTGACAGCATATCTCACGTCAGTAGATGTCATATTTCCAAGGGAAACATCGATGGATGAGTCATTAGCGCTGGACAAACCATAGGGGGAGGGCGGCGAGTCGATGGCTCGGGATGAGATTGGATCGTGCAGAAGTGACATGGCGTCGATTGAGAGACAGGAAGCAAACGAAGAAGCACAAAGAGATTAATGAAAACGAGGCTGAGGCGAAACGCGCAGCAGCCGGAGCCTTCCGGAGAGCAGTTATGTGCAGTTCATTTAAGGTTGGCCTTGACTTCCCTTTAGACTAGTCCTTTGAAAGATATGCATGAGGAGGACAGTTTGTTCCCAACCAACATGGCGTACGATACGCCATGCATGGCACACGATACCGATAATATCGCGATAAGGCGATTCTGCGATAATCAATATATTGTTAGACAATCATATAACCTATAAAAGGTGAAGTGCTGGATTTTTGTCTTTAATCATGGTCCAAACTGTGTTTTTTAGATTGACAGAACTACTATGAATGCAAATAAGTATAAAAAATGAAACGCATTCCTCTATAAAAAGGCACATTAAAGGGCAGAGGAGGAATGACGTGTCGACGCTGGGAGCAGGGAAATCAGTTTAGAGCGCCTCATTTGATTAATTAAAATATTAATATTCGTCGCCAGCGTATCGATTCTCGTATCGCACTAAGAAGGGCGACGATATATCGCCGTACCGATAATTCGCCCAGCCCCTGCTATCCATCCTACAATGAGGAACGAGAGAGAACGAGATCGTCATTCCCTGCCACCCAGGGGATCGTATTCATTAGCACACAGTTTTAGGCAAGGACATAAAAATGGAAGCAATGTTCTCGGAGAAAACTATCAAAATACACCATGGTGTGATTCCTCCCATGATAAGATGCCTCTGAACCCAGACTCCCCTTCCTCAAATGTTCCACTATCTGCGTCTTTCACTTCCTTTTTCTGTTCCTCATTTGTTTCCTTTGCTGTTCTGATGCTCCATCGGGCCGTTATTCCTCAATTCCTCATACCTCTCTCAACAAGCGGCACCGCCCCAAATAATATGCAATATTAACCATCGTCCATCACAATCTCAGGAGACGTCCGACATAGTTTCCCGTGCCAACATTTGGATCTCTGCCCGTTTCCAATAAACACGATTTAAGTCATCTATGATCAGGTCTCCCCCCCCCTCACTCCCATTGCACAGACCCCCTTCCCTGCTGGGCTTTGGTTCCAGGTAGGGCAAGGTATGTTTATGCCGCTTTTCCACTGCAGGGTGCGGTACGGTTCGGTTCGCCTCAGTCCGGTAGGGAGGGGGCGGTATAGCCCAGCTCAGTTCCGAGGTCGCGTTTCCACCGCCGACAGTACCCTTTAGGGTAGGCCGGATGTCGATCGCCGCGGCAGCTACGTAAACACGTCTTCCTCCCCAAGAATGCAGAGGAACGTCTCCACCTCCTTGTTCGCCCAAGCAAGCATTTTATGCAACATGTTCATTGTAAAGAATGATACCTCTGGGATACCGTTTGTTTGTTTTTATCTCCACGTCGCCCCTGGAAGTGACGATTCTGTCGACCAATCAACGGAGGGGGTGTGTAGCTCGAATTTCCGGCACCCTTTCAGGCGTCTCAGTACCCCAACGGAGGAGTACTGAAGACGAGGGCAAAACGAGTACGGCTTAGTCCGGGTCACGCCCACTTTTGGCGGTGGAAACGCAAAACGTACCGCACCTTCGCAAACCGAACCGCACCCTGCAGTGGAAACGCGGCATTAGTGTTGCTGGTTGAGGGCAGCTCTGGCCATCTGCTGCTCCTCCAGAGAGTACCGGTGTAACAGACTGTATAATCAGACGTGAACAGGGAGTGATAGCAACGAGTCTTGAGGCATGCGTATACCTAGACTCCGGTTTTCAGACAATGTGGTATAAACAGGTGCAAGAACAGCAAAACAATGACAGTTCCAAGACATTCATTAGACAGGAAAAAGATGAAGCACCTGAAACCAGACTCTAAAACCTAACCATACGCAAATCCTGTAATCTAACCCAAAAACGAACAGCAAATCCTTCAACATCAACATATAACAAAACCAAAACCCTAAAGCCTAATCAAATCCTGTAATTTATCCCTTAAACAAAAACCAAACCCTAAAGCCTAACCAAACCCTGTAATATAACCTTAAATCCTAAAACCTAACCCTAAACAAACAAAAAACAAAGCCTAAGCAAATCCTGTACTCTAACCCTTTAACAAAGAACAAACCATAAAGCCTAATCCTAACCCTGAAATCGAACCCTAAAAAAACAAAACATAAAACCTCCCATTTTTTCATTTCTCATTCTGAGGCCGTCACTGTTTATCAGTGTTAAAAGCGAGGATAACCAGATGGTGGAAACATTGAAACGTTCCTTGTTTATAGGCTACCTGTAATACACTTTTTATAAATGTATTGACATGTTGTCGTGTAGGCTTTTTAACTGTATTATTCTTTATATTTGTATACCTTCTAATCTTCACACGGTATTTACCAGGCCTTTGTGAATTTCTTCTGAGGTAAGATAAGTGAATGACCTTGAGAATTTCGACAATAAGAAAGAAAGTCTTCATTCTACTGAGGCATAGCAGACAATCTTGACGATTGTGAATACAAACAGTATTTTGCATTGGTTAAATTTATATACCATTTAAAAAAGTGTACAACAGCTCCAGTGTAAAAAGTTACCCGAATTGATCTTAGAGAAGGCAATAAAGGCAATGAATGCTTAGAGAAGGCAAATCATTATCGTTAAACACTGTTAGGGAAGATATTCACAGCTTTCCACCGCAATAAAATCGTTAGCGTGGCGCTTGTTTATGAAGAAGGCAGGTCTAAATTCACACAATGGCCTCTTCATTCAGACTGCGGCAACAGACTTCTCTTCACAAATCCACCTCTTTAGCCCAAGGACTGCAGCTGTTAATCACAGAGCCAGGTTTGTAGCCGCCTCTTTAAAAAGTGCATGTCCTTGGATACGTGCACATGGAACTGAACTAAACTTTTGTGACATCCGATTGATGGCAGCGCATTTACCATCCTAACACCTGGAGAGACAACGCTGTCTCCTTGTTCTTTATTCACGCACAAAGGGGTCTCAGCTAGTGAATGTTGTCTGCTACTTCATTGAGCAAAGAAAGTGACCCTCGGCCAATAGGAGCAATGCAAACATATTTGACACAAAGCCACACATAAAAGCACATTGAAAAGTTTCTACATTTATAAAAGCGCCATATGAAACGGAGGTACGAGATATGTGGATATTTGAATTCAATGCCCATTGTGTCAAATCTTAAGAATACATTTCGGGTAAATGCTTTCATTTCACTTGGAAGTGGAATTGCCATCAAGGACAGTCCATACTATCGAGGTACATAGATTTGAATGTCGAGCAGGTTTAGTGCCACTGCGTCAGGGACTCCTGACACAAAGACACACAAACTAATCCTCAAAGTAATGCAGAAAACCAAAAGGATGTTTGGTGGCGGCCTGCATATCTTTAACATAAACCATATTTAAACATTACAAATAATGATGTATCAAATTAGTTTTGTGCATATCTGGTTTATCGAGGCTCTTCAACACGTTGACTGAGATTTTGATTTGAACGTCTTTATTCCACATCTCTCCCGCTCTCATATCCACACACAGAGAATTATGTAAATGCTGATCATGAAATACAATAAACCGAGGCATGCCGGAGTCACGGCCCTCAGGGTCCCATAAACCAAATCACTTCCTGTGTCGTTGCAGTGTGGTGAATTCCATCACTTGGAGAAAGAAAATCTAGTTTTTTTTTAATTTGTATCAAATCAGAAAAATCTCAGCGGTGACACACTGTGTATGTTTGCCTGTCTTTGCACGTGTGTGTGTGTGCGTGTCATGGCACGTGTTTGTGTCTTTGCACCCGTGTGTGCGTGTCTTTGCACGAGTGTACGTGTGCATTTGTGTAGGTTAATTTTAGGGGTGGGAATTGATAAGTTATTATCAATATCTCTATGCCATTGTCGATTATCGATCCAATTCCTTCATCAATTCTCTTACCGATTCCTGAGTGGCAAAAAAGGAGTTCTACACAGTCTTCTGCACCAAAAGTAACCATTTTATTTTCTACATGCTGAACAACACCATGACAGGATGTAGAGTAGAAAGAAAATAGTCTAAATAAATGAAGACTGTTTCAATAAATAAGTAATAAAAATAACAGGAAGACATTTAACAATTGAAAATGCTAAATTATGATTTAACACTGCTTTTCTTAAAAAGGATATTGTAAATGAAGTAACAGTTGACATACACAAGTCCACTTTAGAAAAATGGTCATGTAGGCCTAGATAAAGCTTTTATATACATATTGATGATTTAACTTGAGAAACTTTAAGCTTAACTGTAAGCTTAAGCCAGATGTCATTAAATTATAGTTTAACACTCCTTTTCTAAAAAGGGATATAAAATGTAAACGAAACAGTGAACATACGTAAGGATGTAAGCCTTTCACAACGAACTTGGTCACCGCCCGGTGTCATTCGTGCATCTTCTCCTCCTTCCACCTAGCTCCTGGACCCTGAGCAGCTAGCGTGAAAGGGGCAACTTTAGCCGATCGTCAACGAAGGACATAGTGGATCCTGTTTGACTCGTATGCAGGCTTTTGAACACATGGCATTCTTGGCACTTAATTCCATGCTGGGTAGACAAATGTTTTAGCATTTTGCTGGTATTTGCACCCTTACACGATATTACAGCATTGCACTGATTACACACGGCAGCATTTTCATCGCGTTTGGTGAAACGGAGCCAGACTTTGGATCGCTTCCTCCTCTCAATGACGCCGCCTTGTTGTTTGAACTTCAGTCATCGGCGCGAGCGCAGGGTCGTCGCAGAGAGAGTGCCGCAATCAATGTACCGCGACGCAAAATTTCGAGTAAACCCGGAAAACGTGGTGCGGAATCGTTAAGAATAATCGATAACGTAGAATTCTGATGGAATTGGTTAGTTGGAGCCAGTTCTGAGTACAAACCGGTTCTCGATTCCCACCCCTAGTTCATGTGCATCTTTGCGCGAGTGCGTGTGTGCGCGCCAGAATTCATGTGCGGGCGCGTACTCACTCTTGGCTGCCAGTTCTCGTACTGCTTCTGCAGGTTGGCTCCGATGGTCTCCAGGGCCTTCTGGGGACTCATCGACAGAGGATCTGGCAGACGGCACAAAAAGTGTAAACACAGCATGACCGTGCAAAGCGCCCTCACCCCAGCGCTGCAGTTCTCCCTGCATCACAACAACACCAGACTGTGGACCAAAGCTCGCCGAGAACCACACCAATGCATTATTCAGAAGGAAGACTTTGGTTAGATGAGTGCAGAGAAAACGTCTCATGACTTGGTGGCTAAATCCTAACATGACTCAAAACCTCGATTTGCAACCATAATAGCGGGTACCACAGACACTGAACAATTCACAACAGCTTTGCGTTATACAACGCGACATGGAGCCGCGCTTATTCCAATATTGTTTCCTCCTTGGTAAGCCACAGCCCTAGAACAATTGCCCAAACGCACGGGAAGAAAGAGGAAATCAATTGGGCTGAAGGGATTGCAGTATATGGATGGGGCGTGTATCAAATTCTCCTCAGTAGGCAGAGAATAACGTATTGACAGAATAGCGGGGGATATTGATACTCTTTATGCAGAGACAATTAAACCACTGCTGAGATGATGAATTGAAGCCTCGTTTTGAGAATATGCATCATTTCCACAACAAGGGGGTTTTGAGTGTGTGTGTGTGTGTGTGTGTGTGTGTGTGTGTGTGTGCAACATTATTGCAGACACAACCGTATTGTTGAGCCCTGTGATTCACATATTCATTCATATGCGCTGGGTTCAATACCCAATATCATCAGAATGTTCTTTCGGCACAATTTTCTTAAGCACTAGGTACGAGCAAATGCAGAGAACTCTAGAAAAGTTGAACCCTTGATATAAACGGTCTCGAGGGACATGGAGGAAGAGTCCCTTCTCTAAAGAGACTACTTCCTCCTTTGTCTGTGCTTTGTCTGTCAGGAATTCGATACTTCAGAGGTTCTTGTTGGGATAAACTTCCTGCACATTACGTTTACTTCAAATTCAACAACTTTGCACTATAACAGTGGGCCTGAAATTCTTCTGACAAATACATTTTGCTGTGTTTATTTCCTCCCCTTCATTCAGTTTTGCATGCATACATATTTTAGACGTTAGATTAAATTAAATCACGTAAAGAAAATGATATGATGAGATCGGAAAGCTGGCAAGATGATATATGACATAGATATGCATATATTGACCCTACATAAATAAGTTGAGTGAGTCATTCATGTTCTCACCTATCCAGCACTCCAGCCTGGCACAAGGGGAGGTCTTCACCACGTCGGGGGGGTCCACTCCCACGTTGAGACACAGCACCAAGGCCACGCTCACCGTCTTCATCTGGAGGAGACACAACCGACCACAATAATCTCAGAATAACATTAACAAGCACTTCATGGACGGATCAGGACACAAGCCAAGTAAGCAGATGATGTTAGGGTACAGTTTGAGATTGATGACTTCATCCCACTTGGCCAGACTTGGGTTAGTTGTTGCGTTTCGTAACGAGGGAGTAGAGCTGAATGTACGTCTACATTCCTGCCCTGCCCTGCTTGAAGCAGGAGGCTGCAGATAAATTGCAGTGTGCCTCCCAAGCTGTACTGCTCCTGGACCAACAGTGTGTCTCTGTCACTTGTATATAGGTTAGTAGTGTCTCCAAGTCTGCTGGAGCCCGGTGTAGCCCAGAAACGGAAGCCCACCGGGATAGAGACAGGGTCGGGTAAACAATCTCTGAAACAGAACAACCATCGATTCTCCGGGCCCGGATCACACGGACGCGGACGCACACGCGCACGCACACAGGTTCCTTCAGCGCTGGCCAAATACGGTGAATAAAAAACAGCAGTACTCAAGTACACCCAGAAAGACGGAAACGTTTAGCATGTTTCCTTAAGCCCAACAAGCTTCCAAGCTGCCTTACATATGCACTCCACTTATCGCTTATGCTCACAAAATATCAGGCGGTCTGGGATAATATTTCACTCAAGTAATGACATCGATATCCACTGAAAAAAACAGATCAGTCTCACTGAGTCTTCATTGCGTGACAGGAGACCGTTTTTAAGCACCCAAGCTCCATAAAGCATCCGCAGTCCTTCAGCTGCCTCCTCGGCGATTTGGCATTGACTACCAATGCAATGGCAAAACCCATTTGGGCCTAAAAAAATTTTTGTTTGGTTCCGGTTTCCGACCGACCCTGTCAATTTATGTGCGACCCAAATTATTTTATGAGTTCTATAAAAAAAAAAATATTTTTTTTTTTATGTAATTACGTTTTGGTACAGCACCTCTATAATTACGTTTTGGTACAGCACCTCTTCATTCTGTACAAGGATGAGCGAATTATCTCGTTTTTAAATGAAAACAACCTACCTATCATTCGCTGCCGCTGGAAAAAATAAAATAAAAAAATAAAATAAATTCCCTACCTACCCATGACCTCAACTGACAACCAACAGGAACCAAACTTTTTTTTTTTTTTAGGCCCTGTCTCCTTGCTGTGCCAACCAGCCCCATACTGACAATCAAGAACACCCCTGCGTTCCAACACCTACCCATACAACCATGGTAGTTAGCATGCCAGAAAAAGCTGTAGCATGTCCAAAAACGTAGTATAGAAAATGCGCTACGCCAGAAATACCAGGATGTTATACTACATCCTCTGCAGCAGAAGATACGTCACATCGACTGAGACAACGATACTCGCTGGGTGGCACTACAGGTGTGCTCATCAGTGGAATCACGGGTAACTGATACTGTACCGCAGAGACTAATGAGTTTAGCTGAAGTAAAAAGAAAAAGTACAACTCATCGATATCCTCCGTTGTTCCTGGGTGTGCGTCATGCTGAAGATTACCTCACGTTATTTTCATGCTGCATCACTATGACGACCTTGACATTGAGGGGGGAGGGGGGGGGGGTGCTATCTTCAGCTGATATCTGCAGTGGAAAATGAGGTACCTTGGGACCAAAGCAAGTTGAGAAGAGATGAGCCAGGCATCAGGCAATGTATAAAAGCCATAAGCTATTTTTATTTTCGCGTGATTTGTTTTTTCGCAATTCAGCGAACGCACGCACACGCGCGCGCGCACACGCGTGCACACGCACACGCACACGCATGCACAGACGCTTGAAGGTTCGTCATCCGGTCAGAAATAGACCTTCGCCGGGTGACTCGCACCGCCTGACAATCATCCACAAATCCCTGGACCAGTCGGGCCAAACCATGAAGGTCTGCCTAGCTTTACTTTGGACAGGTGTGACTTCCAACACAGGTTATAAGGGGCTGATGGGGTTTGCTTTCCTCCAACTCTGTGACTCAGGACCCTTGTGTATCCTGTGCCTGACGTCCAGACTCCAGAGCGGATGTCAGTTATGTTCCCCACATTATGGGCGGGCAGGGTCATGATTCTGTGATGTCAAATGTTGAGGAACACAAGGTTCGGATATAACAGCATTTAATACGAGCGTCCTGTAATCAAGATAGGCCTCACAGTCCATGTCACAAAAAATCGCTTCATTGCTCAATTATTCCACAGTGCACCGCTGCGGAAAGCAGGTTTTAGATTAATTTTTGGTCATTTCTGGCATCGACGTGCCGCCATGTGGACATAGTTTGTGCCCAGTTTCATGGAGCATGGCAATCAATGCCCAGGTCGATACCAGGTAATCGGCAAGGTCTTGGCCAGGGGAAGAGAGTTACATCACCAGGTGCTGGTGCAACAGCTCGCTAAAGTCTGCCAAAGTAGATTTGCCAAACCAGAAAGTGTTCTTAGCCATCATCTGCTTTTGTGCACTCTGGGCTCCAATTAGCCCCGAGGTCAAAAGCAAACTCTTTCGACGCATTATGAGATTTGTAAAAGTTGGAAAGATTGCAGTCTGTTGCCGGGGGGATGTTGCAATATGAGGCCGTCTGCCGCCTTTCTCACCTGCTGTCCCTCACCTTCACACGACAGTACCCAAACACACACACGTCGCACACTACACGATAATTACTGTGTGTTCAGTGGGTATGAGGATTTACCGATGAAGAACGGTAGCAATAAATGATACCAACAAGAATTGTGTGGACCGCTTTCTCAACTTGCAAAACAACAATTTGTCTATTCATTATTCTATTCAGTATTTTAACAAACAGTTTCATCCAAAATCAATTGCCATTTTATATCAACATGTATATGCACACTATGGGTGTAACACACACACACGCTCTCACTTACACACACGCTCTCACTTACACACACGCTCTCACACACACACACACACACACACACACACACACACACACACACACACACACACACACACACACACACACACACACACACACACACACACACACACACAGTGTTCTGGAAGTCTATCCTCCAGTGTGTGTGTTCTTTTTTTTGCACAATGGCCACATGACCTTTTTTGTGGTGTGGATTTCATAAATAGTCCTATTCCTTTTCAAACCTAAGGTTGTGAGAACCTTTATCACTTAACATAGGCCCCGTCCACACGGAGCCGATTCTTTGGGGAAACCTTGTGCATTTCGGCCGGACGGAGCCGGCGAATCCGTTGCCCGAAACCTCACATTTCTGAAACCATGTCCGAGGGTGGTTTCAAATCTATCCGGACCTTTGCGGTTTCGTGTTAGGATTCGTGTGGACGCCTGAAACGCAAACGATGCCGTCATCAGCCCCCCACTAGCTGGGCGACGTCTGAGTTGCGTTGAAGTTTTTATTTATTATTTTATTTGTATTCTTTTTGTAGCTTTAAATACAGCCCCTTGATACATGTAATTACTAACTGTACATAAAAAAGTATTTCTGCTCAATTTAAAAGGTTGAATCTCACCGTGACTGAATGTTTGCATACAGCGCGCAGGCTGTATGCACGCACAGGTTTGATGCGCCTTGCGCCTCGAATATTTACTGCGGTTTCGCAATGAATCCGTCGTAACAGACATATTCTCGAACCGCATAAAACGAAAAACCAGATCATTTTCGCCCGTTTCGGCTCCGTGGACGGGGCCTTAGTTCTTAACCAAGTAGGTGATGCCGCTGCCGCAAAGAGGTTTGAAGACGGTTGAAAAACAGTGGACCTAAACTAATTGACATAAAACAACCAAAGCCCAATAGTTGTTATCGTCATCATTGAAGAGTTCAAAGAGTATATTTAAGAGTTGTGGATGATACAAAAGACCACATATTGTTATTTTGGTTTAACATAAATATGATAACATTAGAATTCATCCTAATCAAGACAGACAATGGTCAACATATAGTTTCCCTATTCACTTGATGATTTTGTAGCCTATATTATATTTAATGATCAGGCGTTCACGCATATAGTCTTGAGGACTCACAGGTAGAACTGAGAGGGGAAAGGGGAAGGGAAACAAAAATTAAGAAAGAAAGACAAATCAAGAGTAATAGCAAAAGCATCCATAAATAAAATACATTTAATGTTAACAAATTATTAATGAAGGTTCAATGAAAATGTTATTGAGGAAGAACCTCATCACTCTCATCCCTTAGCCTATACGGAATTTCTAAGAGTGAGAAAGAGAGTGAGTAAGTGTCGTCAGTCCGGTATCATGACGAAGCTAAATAAAGCCACGACCTCTCTTCCACAGGCCAAAGGAAAAGGTCACTATGCTAGTCCCACTCAACTGTGGAAAGAGTGTCCGCACACACATTCTCTGTCCATCACCTTCCCCTACTCATTTCCTCCTAACCTAGTAGCTTGACCTTCTTACCAGTAGATTTTACACCAGTGTTTCCCCCAGCACTGTAAAAATATTTTATGTATATTTTTTTATTATGCATTAACAAAGTACAAAACTGTCGTGGGGAAAGAAAACATACTCCCCCCCCCCCCCCCGGAAGGGGTTTCACTAGGGGCAAAATACCCCCAAGGGACCACCTTGACTAAGACATTTCCTGGGGGAAACACCGTACACAAATAGGTTCAAAACCCTAATCAACCCTACATACTAGGGGTGTAACGGTACACAAAAGTCACGGTTCGGTACGTACCTCAGATTTGAAGTCACGGTACGGTACGTAGTTAAGGGGGAAATGAAAGAAACTGCTTGTTTGTCAACAACGGAGAATGGCCGTAGATCAGCAGCAATGAAAACACCAATAAACTTGGTTATGGCATTTGCATTTCTGAATTCCCAGACAGGGGTTGTTGAAATAGCGTCGTGAGCTGGGTTTGCACAGCTCGTTGTTTTTTTTCCACAGCAACGGTGATAGTAACACCTGGATGGTGCCTTTTCAAATGTGTGTGCATGTTAAAGTGCTGCACGTAGAGTTTTAAATTCCGCATCGCGAAACAAGGCTTTACATTCGCCATATTAACGCCATGTACGCCACACTTACGCACCGCGGTCCACCTCTGTAACCACCCAGAAGTGCCTGTACCGTGACGGTTCGGTTAAAAACACGGGTATCGTAACACCCCTACTACATACGTAACCAACTATTTCTACCGCTGGCTGAATAACAGTGCTCACACACACCACCTGTTCCATCACATGAGCTGTCACACGGGCGTGTAGCTCAGCTACATCTGGGGCGGAGCGGTGCTGCAGAAAAAGACCTTTACTACCGATATCAGCCCCACGACATGGACCCCATTAGGGATGAGGGACTGTGCTCTGGCCTTTAACACATCAACAGTGGAAAGGACAGCGAGCCTTGGGGATGTGTTAAGGCCAAAGTTCTGTGTTAGAATAAAAGGCCGTTGTGGGCCGGCGCGGGGAAAAAATGTCAGACGGATGTGTGTTGAATATCTGCGGGCAGAGGGCAAGGGGGGGGAAAAAAACACAATAACAGTTTTACAGAGGTTAGGCTTCTGTTGAGGAACATCGAAAGATATTCCTGGGATATTGTAAGGGAGTGACTGATGGGGCTTGAAGGTTCGGCTTTGGAGCAGACGTTTTGCTGCCCAAAAAGACCTGAGTATTCTATTTTGGCAATGGCCGAAGTCGCCTAATTATATGTCTTTACTAGGTCCTCTTGCCTCCATTCTCTTGCCTCTCTTGCCTGTCTTGTCTAGGTCCTCTTGCCTCCTAGGTCCTCTTGCCTCCATTCATGTCTAATAAATGTATATTCTTACACCAGCTCTAATTGGTCTAAATCCAGGTACTGCAATATATGTGATGCATTTTGATGGACACTTGGAGTGAGATAACCTAGAACCAATGAGTAAACACAGCCCTAGGCCCAGTCTAACCTTCAACCCGGGCAGATTGAATTAATCAAATTGAGCTCCATTGATTGGATCAGTGTCAGAGGTGGATCCGGCGACATTGGATTGGCGTGCAACATACTAGACATCACTCCAGCACCGCTGGCAGCTCAATGGAGACGCAAAGATGATTTACACTGTATGATAAAGAGCATGGATGAATTGATGCTTTGCCTGCCTGTCCAATGATGGTAAGTAATAACACAGCTGATGATCATTTACACATGAAGAGACGGATGGAGGGGTAGAACTGTTCAGTCCCATCTCATCATCACATCAGATGTCACTCACATTAATCCTGTGCATGCGTCAGCTGATTTAACACATACATTCTGACGCCTGTGTATATAACCAGTATTAAGTTAATATGTTATGTTTATTATGACATGTCAATAAATGTCAACATTTATTCCCTCTAAAATAATTCGCATACGTTTCTAGCCCGGCATATATTTTAACTGGTAACAGACGGGTAGTATGTTACAAAGCTCCTCTGGGCGCTAGCTACCACCAGGCTGTCCGCTTAGCATGTGTCAGGGTGTTCACTGTGGGTGCAACGGTGAAATGAATGAAAACAAGCAGCCGTAAGCAACCAGTTTAACCACCACTTACAAAAGATAACCGACATGCCATGCCACGTCAAAAGATAATTGCGAATCTGTCACGACTTGAATACATTTTGAATAAATGTTGTCGGGCCACGCTAAGCAGATAAGAACAACGTGTCTTGTTGCGCTTAACATAAGCCATGCAGAGGCATGAAAGGTAAAGAGGATATATGGATGGATGAGGGTGTAAATCCCTGAGAAAACAGATTGGAGAAGGCTAGAGGGCAGAGGCATTTAAAGAAGCCCTTTCCACTGAGTCAATGCACCATCACGTCAATAACAACAGGTATCTTTATTAATCGTGTGTGTGTGTGTGTGTGTGTGTGTGTGTGTGTGTGTGTGTGTGTGTGTGTGTGTGTGTGTGTGTGTGTGTGTGTGTGTGTGTGTGGATTTGACTATTGAAGTTAATCTAAAAGAGGAAAGTCTCAACTAAATGAGATCGTAATACAGGTCCACTGAGCCTCATGTATTTCCGATAATATCATGAATCCTGGCTCTGGGAGAGACAAGTGCAAGAGAGAAAGGAGACAAACAGAGACAGAGTGACAAAGGTCAAAGGGGAGAGAGGGAGAGGGTTAAAAAAGGAAATGCTGCTGCGTGTCTTAAGACCTCAAGCCTACAAACTATTTGGCCTCATATGCAAACTTTTAATCCAGAGACCAATAAAATAATACATAAAATCAATACGTTTTTGCAAGTATATACTCAAGGTGTCGTAAGCCCACCAATAGCGGGCAATCACTCATAACAAGTACCCATCAGTGCTCACCATAGCTTTGTCCTGAGTTCCTCACAGCTGTCTCCCACCAGCTTGTCATTCTGGGTAAGCTCTTGTGTATAATTGGTGGCCATATTCCAGTCATTAATAAATGGCACATGGTTCTTCAGAGGCCAACCAGGCCGCTGCCCCCCAGCACCTCCCGGTGCAGGGATCAATGGGCTCTGATTATTCCATTAGTGTGGCTGGCAATAAACGAAGGCTATTAAAATAGCATGGCACATCGATCGGCTCCAGGCCTGCTAGTGAGCGCGCAACAGGTCAAGCGTTGGAATTACAGCTCTGACTCGCCACAGGGACTTGCTTCACAAACATACATTATCACACAGGCGAGTCATTACCATGCTGCTTCAGTGAGCTTCAGTCTGTTCAGCTTTAAGAGTTATTTTTGTCGATTTTTCTAGTAGAAAGGTTGTAACGGGGAGATAGAGGCTTTATTATACATGATCCTAAAAGAAAATATTTAACGGATGTTTTCACAAGTTACTCATGCTCATACATGATTTAATTATCATTAAATCATGAATGAGCCTTTGTAACTTGAAACATGCATAGAAATAAATGTATTTTAGGAATGTGAAAATGAGGGTTGAGCAGGCTATAGCATATGATTAAGTTGGAATATCCTCCAAGCTTTTCAAGTACTATAGATGTAAGCCTATGGCCTGCCGTATGATGAGAATAATAATTTGTGGAGTTAAATATAACCAAGGCTTATGTGCATTAATATGTGCAGCTAATTAACACGTTATTTTGAATTGGAAATAATCTGTGATAACATTTTGGATAAGCTTATAGTGCTAGACGTGTTAAGGTCGAGCTCAAATAAAGTAGAGCTGGAAAATAGATACAAACGGTTGACAAGGTGAGATTTTAACTACATTTATTTAGTTTAGTAAAAAACTAACAAATTTAGCTATTGTCATTTTTACACTATAATGTCTACTTTACACATAGTTTCACTTTTGAGAGATTAACCATAAACTAGTAGCCTCCACAACTTTGCCCAAGAACTAATGAAGGCCATCAGATGATAGATAATCTTAAAACCATTCTGGAGAAAGAGCCATGTAAGCACTTTGAGATGAGTTGGCTTCTACAGAGCGCAGTACTAATTTCTTGTTCATTACACCCTGACCTGCAAATCACCGGTAGCTGCAAGCACTTAGACTGAACAAACTAATGTGCAGAGCGAAGGTCCCGCCCCCTTCTCCCACTCTGTGGTCCAATCCAGTTCACGAGGAGTAAATAGCCTGCCAATCACCGGGGAGAAGTGAAGGCGCTAATGATTTCGCACCAGCCGCTCAATAAAGTGGGACTGTGTCAATCACTATTTTTCATCTTGATGGCTTCCTTTTGCCAATGATCAGGGCAGCCCATTATTGGTTAAGGGGAGGTATGTGCCGTCAAACCCAGAACCGTTCGGAGCTGGACCTGACCTTCTTTACAGTAATGATGGCCATTCCACCTCCCAGAAGCTGTTTTCACACCAATGTGCCAAACAGCCTCTCCTACGCATACACACCGTCGTAGAACGGAAATGCACACATGCGACTAAATTCACAGAAAATTACCATAAACAGATGCACCCTTGCAAATGTTTGTACATTTAGGAACAGAGCCACACAATTGTGACACGAATCGCTTTTGTTGACCTTTATCCACTCAAAGCGAGCGGCATGATGTGTGTGCGTGTGCGTGTGTGTACACTAGAGTAGACTGATTTCCCAGGGTGCAGGGTATCATTCCTGTCCTACTCAATAGACCCATCAGTGGAGCTCTGACTATCCTAACTGTTGGAATAGCAGCTAGCTCTGGAAAGCACTCATTGCTTGCTTTCCATCAGGTTATTACCATCCCCAGGGATTGGTTCCACGATATCCTACTCATTTACAATAGTGTACTTAGAGTAAGATGGCCGAACACTACTAATCATTGTGTTGACTTTGATCGCGATTATGGTATTGGCCTTCCAATACATTTACTGAAATGAGAAGTTATACATAACATACTGTAAATTCAGCATGTAATGAATTACTAAGTTTTGTACAAATCTAGTACCATGGCACACACTCGATTTTAGAATTTCCTTTCAGACACATTGTATTGTGCATTGCAGGAAGGGAGTCATGGAGTGTAGCCATCCGTGGTCCACAGACCACCTCTAACATCGCTGGAGCTGTACTGGCCTTCTAATCCGCACAGTTATTCCTAACACAACCATTATGGATTCCTGCAGTCCGACTGGCTCAGCGGCACAAGCACATTTGACCTCCGTCTTGACTTATTACGTCAGCCGAGACACAACCCTATTTAACAGCCGATGATTGGCTGAAGTTTGCCGCTTTCAACTTCTTCCATTCTCTTGCCCTGACCTTGAATATCCTGTTCACGCATTTCTCTTTTTATTCCACAACTATTTCCACCGTTTTATTCCCCCCCCTTAATACGTCTGCCATCGACTGCACCGGGTATTCTCTCGCTTGTGCGTGGGTGGATGGATACAGGACGACATCCTGACGGATTCTATCCATGTACGACGACAATAAAACACTCACAGATTGAGCTCTCGTCAACCTTTGCACATGCTCGCGTAGGCGTCAACATCTCCCTCAAATTGAGCGGGAAGGATGAACGACGCACAGTAAATACACCTTAATTCGCTAGCGGGTTTCCTCCTCCTCCGACGACGAGGAAACGGGAGATCGGAGCCCGGAGTAGTTCCGCCTTTTAAATCAATATCGGAGACTCATATTTAATGACACGCTTTTACTCAGCCGCGCCCCGGAGCTCCACACGCCCCGCGCCGTAACCCCGGCCATGTCTGAGCAGCGCGGTCGGCGGCGTTAAAATGTCATTCTGCTGGATGTCTACCCCAGGAGCCGAGGAGGACGAGCCAGTGCGGGTTATGTATGACTGTGTGGCACCTGGCATTATTAGAACTATATCTCTCCATAAGTTCGGGGAGAGGGTATAGTCAGGCAGGCAGCGCGGTGCTGGATCAAAAAGGTACCTTTTACCTTTTATACGAGAGCTGCACGGCAGAGAGACGCGGTATAACCCATTCACCCGGGAAAGGTTTGAGGTAGAGCTGCCATTGGAATAGCACGCATGCCCCGCAGCTAAATGAAATAGTGGGCACAGGAGCGTAGAAATAATAAAGTTTCACAATTCAGTGCACCGCTGGAGCCTTGTTGCCCTGGGATTTATTTGCCCTCAAAGCACAACGCTAATGTCTAGCACGACGCGCGGTCCAATGATAACTCAACAGGTAGAAACTTTACTACCCTGCAACATCACTTTTAAAGGTGATCCATAATGAATACGTTGGACTCAAATGTACTGGAGCTTTCAAATTCGACATCAGGAGATACAATCACTCCTAGGAAACAAGCGATGGACCCATCAATTGAAACGAGGAGAAAGCCCAACCCCATGAAGAGCTCCGATCCAACAAGGCGGGCCATTACCAAACGACTAAACTACTAAAGTAAGACCGTTACCCTTAGTATTACAGGTAAGTACTACACAGGTACTACACTTTAATAGTTTAGTTAAATTAAACTATTAGTTTATTTTAGTTAAACTAAACTATTAGTGTTTAGTTGAGTTCAACTAAACTATTAAGTGCTGGGCCAAGGTGGATGAAGACAAAACAGCAACATATTAATCCTCAAAAGGGATTTATTTACATGACAATATTTGAGTCTTCTTATGTTATCAGCCCACAGGGAGGATCACAGATGATAAAAATGAAACAGAAACGACAACATCCAATTACAGCATTATGAGAACGGGAACCTAGTCACACAAACCAGACTTTAGATTAATAACCCAAAGTCTGACAGGCGACTAGCTCTAATCTGGGTTTAAAGTGTGTTTCACTTTCACTTCTTTTTTTTTCCTTTTCTTTCACTTTCCTTTCAACCCAACTCATGTGGCTGGATCTATAAGTATGTCATTCGCTAACGGCAAAAACAATCTGTTTCAAATCAACGTGCAAACTGGCCACAGAAGAAAATAAACATCCTTCTTAAAAATCCCCTTCTGGGCACTTTGTCCACTCTCTTCAGTAGAAGATATCAGTAGCAAAACATCAATTAGTAACTTTCAGTTTTTGGTTTCCCAGGATCTACTTCTCACCTAAAAAGATCTGCAATAACATAGTAGGATTGCTGGTTCCGAGGTTAAAATAACCATGATCCCACATGACATTTCTGCATGATAGACCTCTTGCTTCTTCTATTCACGCCTGCTGTGGGGTTTTCATGTGGAGGAAGTATAAACCAAATGCTAATTTTGCCTTATTTGAAATCTCAAACCTGAAAGATTGAATTATAAATCACTACAATTCTGAAGTAGTGAGTCACGCACATAATTGCATTTTCATTTGTATACAAACTACCATTACATTCCTGAAAAAATTAACACAGCGTACCGTGCAGGGCTCGCCAATGAGACCTAAAGAATTATATGATATATATTATATTATTAGATTCCCTTTGGAATTCACTCCCCTCCAACACACAAAGCCTCTCTTCTTTCAAATCTGCACACAAAATATACCTTTTTACACTAGCCTTCCCCACCCAACTCCCAACTTCATCTTCATGTTTAACCTCTGTTTTTCTTTTAATCCTAGTCTGTTTTAATATATGTCTGTAACATAGTTTAGATAGGGCAATATATAAAGCGTCGTAGAGTACCATATTAAGCGCTATATACATTTAATTTACTATTATTATTATTATTAAAGACATGCAATGCCCGTATAAAACAGCACCTCCCAAAACGACCCAAACAATGGAGGAAAAGAGAAGAAAATTACCCGGTCTTTCATCCTCCAGCTCTGTGCCAGGGCCTTGGAGCCCTCAATCTTCTCCGAGTGGCGTTTCTTCATGAAGGCCAAGGGGAGCTTCCAGTCACTGAGGTCGGGCTCCTCTTCCTCAGCCAGTCCCACAGCCGGTGAATGCAAATCCACGTCCATTTTCATTAAGGCCCTGTAGGGAGAGTACCACAGAGGGTTATTCTCACTGCCACTTGTGGAATACGTATGGATAACAATGTTTAGGAAACCCTCCAATCAATGTTTGTTTATGATTGTGACTGAGGTCTGTAACGGATAGGTAAACGCAAATGTTCCGATGTAGCGTCTAAAACATCTGGCAAAATAGTGACAGCTGGTTATGTTGTATGCACTTAAGGGTTTAGAGTAGACGGTAGAGAGACAATTAAATTTGTATCTGACAGGTGACATCAAATATGTAAATAAACCATCAGCCTAAATGTGTTTTAAACCAAAAACAAATGCCCAGTCTGCCCTAAATTAATTCATATCAATCCAATTTAGTCATAAAACCTTCATTTAAATTGTAAATCAAAATAGGTTAACATTCCCTGTTACACCTGGAAACTGTTTTGACTTATCTCCACGTGTTTTAACTCCTTATCGTAACACACACACACACTTTTCGCAATCAGACAAGTGGAGTATCCTCAATACAACTTGTGTGTACAAAGGCAGCCGCTAATAGGTGAGCTCCACTCGCTGATCTGACAGCTCCGAGCGTCACGTTAACGATCACACTGCGCCTGCAATGCAGCGTGTCCGCATGTCCGAGCAGCACTATGCAAAGAATGTCTGGAACCAACGCAACAACACAACTCAAGACACATATGGAGCAATGGGCGCTTCGTATGGGAAGGCAAATGCAGCGTTCAGACCTTGGCAGTGCGGTGCGGTTCTCTATCGGGATGGGGGGACCTCGTCGCGTTCTCACGATGACAGACACGGTCGCACAGACAATTCTGCACAAGAAGTTGTACGGTAGCGTCCACAGTCTATAGATGATGTCAAAGCCGTCAAGTCCAAGTTCTACGGGCAGGTGTTTGCAGGGGAACCTGCGGGTCCTCTCCCCACGGCGGTTCGCTACGGGAAGGGGCTCCAGATGAGGCCCATCTTCACACCGACAGTCTGCCACAGCCACGGGAAGGACCGACTCGTGTCACTTTGGGAGTTTGCGGGTTGGTTGTGTCGCTGTGTGTGTTTCGCGTTGTGTGAATTCGTGGTGTTGTGAACGCCAATTCCACCGAAATTCCTGGAAATTTCTCTGGGAGGCACTTCTTCAGCACTTCGGCAAGGGCGCAGCCATCTTGGTATGGACCCAGAATGCATTGCGGCGGCGCGCATGTCAGAGTCGTCAGCAGCGCGGCTGGGCGGCTGACAAATCACAACACAAACAAACCGCAAGGTACCACAATGAATGGTTGGGGGAAAGAAATTATGCCGTTTAAAAAGTAAAAAAGGCGCAATATGTGTATGCATACCGTTTCTCTTTGTGTGAAGTGATATTAAACAGGGCCTGTATAACCCACTAATTGCTAGAGTACTTTAATATTGTTGGCAAATAATAGGGGACCTATCATATTTTATTGCATGGATCTGTTTTTGATTGCTAAAAGTTAATATATATCTTGTTTTATACATTAGGCCTACTTTAAAAAAAAAAAAATCCTTTATTCAAGAGAGGCAAAAAACACCTTCAGAAGTGAAATCCTTATTTGCATGTTAAAATATTTGAAAAATTAGGGCAGAAGTATTTATAATGTGGTCTGCTGCCACACATACTAAAGTTTATTTGGAAAAAGATTCTGCATTCATTCATTGCAATACGGTGGTATTTCCAGCAGCGAAGACATCCGTGTAAGAGAGTAGACATACACATAAGCAGTATTCTATCAAGGCTTACCCATGTATTTCATGCATGCATGGAGGTACCGTTCCGTGTGCTGTTCTATTGTGGGAAAGGAGAGATAAGGTGGAGCGTGAATCGCATTGCACCGATAGCAATCATCTGTGGTTACCGCAAGGTCGAGCTATCGAGTGCCACCTGGCAGACGGAACCCTAGACAACCCCGGTCTAATCAGATCAGAAGCCGTGCCGGAGCCAGGTTTAGCATGCCAACCCGAGGAGGTCCTCTCTAGCCGAGCCCAGTGAGGGGAGCTGGGGGGGGACTGGGCTGGGCGGATCCCCGCTGTGGTGCAGCCAGCAGACAGATCAAGGAGACTGAGAAGAGGGGAGCGTCTGTGAGGAGCAGGTGGAGGGTATACGCCACCACAGAGAGGGCCGTCTTGGGAGAGTGAGACCTTCTTGACGTTGGTGTTGGAGGAGGTTCTGAGAAGGAAGAAAAAGGGAGAGGGCGATTTAATGCAGGGCCAGGTCAAGGGATGCCTTTGGCATCGGACCGAAGGACAGTTAAACAAAGTTTAAATGGTAGGGACGTATGACTAGATACATGTCAGTTTGTGTATGATGCTTATTATTGTTCATTTATGCTAAATGAATGATGATGCATACGCTTAATATGCTTATGTTTGTGTGTGTGTGTGTGTGTGTGTGTGTGTGTGTGTGTGTGTGTGTGTGTGTGTGTGTGTGTGTGTGTGTGTGTGTGTGCGTGTGTGTGTGTGTGTGTGTGTGTGTGTGTGTGTGTGCGTGTGTGTGTGTGCGTGGTTGTACGCGTGAATATGTGTGTGTGTGTTTTTTTTTATTGTTTTGGTCTCTCTCTTTGTTTCTTTGTCTTTTTGTCTCTCTTTGCCTTTTCCCCAAACGGTTGGAGCATGGGTGTTTGTTCCTGAAAGAGGAGTCATAGTGAGATAAAGCTGTCCCATCTGTCACTGGGAGAGGAATGACACAACAGTTCGTGGTTGCCTTCTGCTTCGACAACACGGAAAAACAGTTGGCAGTGGCATGTTTGACAGCACTTTAAACAAATGCAACATAACAAAGCATTGTTGAACAAAGATATGCTGAAACTATATATATGTATATTGATGGTTCTATTCAAACAGAGTCTAGCCTAGATTCCACAAATCACAAAAAAGCCAGTCAGCATCCATATCAGAAAACGTAAAAACACAGCCCCAGATACAGGACACAACATGGGAAAGCCTTCCTCAGTGTACTCGTCCCTGCGGTTATTATTGCACTGACCCGTGCTGAAGGAACAGCGCCCTGGCCACCTGGAGTGTATGTGTGCATCTGTGTGTGCATGTGAGGTGTGGTGTGTGCATGCGTGTGTGTGTACGTGTGGTGTGTGGTGTGTGTGTGTATTTGTGTTTATATATGCTTGCGTGTGTGCGTACGTGTGTGCATGAGTGAGTGTGTGTGTGTGTGTGTGTGTGTGCGTGCATACGTGCGGGCGTGCAAGCTTGCGTCCGTACGTCCGTGTGTGTGCGTGCTTCAGTACGTGCGTACGTACATCTGTTCATGCATGCGTATTTGTGTGCTGCGTGTATCTCAGAGTTTATCTCAGAGTGTATCTCAGCGCGCGTCAGAGCTAACATATTCCTAGGAGGAACCAACCCAA
Organism: Gadus morhua; assembly: GCF_902167405.1. Lineage (NCBI taxonomy): Eukaryota > Metazoa > Chordata > Actinopteri > Gadiformes > Gadidae > Gadus > Gadus morhua. The sequence continues at coordinate 26,393,456 of NC_044050.1, read as the reverse complement.
TTTCCAGGGGTGATGGAGGTTGGCCCAAACATGGTGGGTTGGCCAAAGCGGGGCTGGGAGTACAGCACATTTGAAGGCTTTGTGAGCTGTTTCGTGTTTTTCTGTGTGCACAGCCTAAAATAACCCATCTCATTTGAACTCATTAGATCCAATTATGGAAGGGAAAACAAAGTCGCTCTGGCAATTGCACCATTCTCTCTGCGCCGATGAAATGCTCTCTCTGATACCAGCCACTTCTGTGTTATGCCCGTTGTTCACACTACCAACTGAATCACCAGGGAGTGAGTGACCAGAAGGGTTCATCTGCATTGTGGTCGTCATAAGTCTCCACGCTGCCACTGTCTCACAGATGGCACCAGAAGTTTAATTTTTTACAAATCCTTTAATCAGCTATAAATCAACTTCTTCAAAACTTCAAGAAATGATTCAAAGTTACATGAAGGAGAACAGCAGTTGGATCTTGAAGTTGCCATTTTTTATTCTGGTTTGTGTTGATGAAGAAGTTTAAGGGTGAAGGATGAAGGACAAAGGATACTTTTTTGGCCGGAAAGAAATAATAAGTGCGAGGCGTACGGATGTACAGACTTATTGGATAACCCGCTTGAGGAAGTGGCCAATTTTCTAAACTATGAAAATCCAATTAATATTGATGCGTCACCTCATTGTGGTCTGAAGAGAATACAAATGTAACAGCATAGGATGAAACCCTGATGACGGTTTGACATTGGCATTATTATTGAATGGATAATCAAGAAAAAGAGTAATGACATCCGTCGGGAATCAGCAAAGAACGGGTCATATTCGAGCATGAGGAAGGCGACACAGACTCCTTAACCAACATGATTAAAAGGACTTTGTGAATGTGACTCACTAACCTAGACCTTAGGAAATCATTTTCCCTGTAACATTATCCTCCAATGGAAAGATGCCATTTTTACACACCCTACCTAAAGCTGCCAGATTAAACACTGCACATCAATTTCGATGTTTCATAAGTGGGTTTTAAACCAACAAAGCGTTTTGCATCAGCCAAGGCTGTTATGACCTGTCAAATGCCTTCCGAACGTGAAGAGAAGAGCCTACGTAATTCCTCTTTAATTGCTGGTGGCCTCCACAGACAGCATAATCAATGGCAGCTGATGCCGGCCCACATTCATTCATGGCCATACATCCATGACACATCACATGAGTCGGAGCTGAACCTGCGAGGAATCCCTATATAACGCATCACTGGAGGCTAATGGAAAGCTATGCTAACCCTGGAATGAAGATGTAAATGTATTACACTGCCATTCATCATCAATCATTATCTGATTTCATCATGAGTCAATCGCTCAGATACTGGCTACCCCCGGCTTTCTCACTTCATTTATATTTCAAAAGCTTGGCCTTACAATGGAGCAAGAGGAAAGGAAATATTAAAATAGTATATTGCTTAACAATTTCAATGCACGATGTCAATGTAGTACCGTGTTAACGTGCAATTCACTGAACAAGGATAGAAATAATAGAGTGCAGGATAACGAGAGAGAATAGAGGACAGATACATGTTAAGAACAGGTTGGTTTGACCTTGGCCTTGAGTAGAACAAACAGGAGCTGTTATAACACACACACATACACACACACACACACACACACACACACACACACACACACACACACACACACACACACACGCATACACATACACAAACGCATACAGACACACACAAACAAACACACACACACATACATAGAAACACACACACACACACACACAGAAACACACACACACACACACACACACACACACACACAAACACACACATAGAAACACACACACACACACACACATACATAGACACACACACACGCACAGTCACACACACACACGCATACATAGACACACAAGCATAGAAACACACACACACACACACACACACACACACACACACACACACACATACAGACACACACACACACACACACACACACACACACACACACACACACACACACACACACACACACACACACACACACACAAACATGCACCACACACAGACACAGACCCTCCGGTCCCTATGTACAGCACCAACTTATTTCTCAATTTTCCGTGATAGGATTCCACGTTTTCACAGCCATTACCCGATGAGCCCACACTGTGTCCACGGCTGTGAGAACCATTAACCAGCTGAAGAAGGGCCGGGGCTCCCATTTAGACTCTCCGACTAAGAGGTGTGGGCAGTGATGAGGGCTTTGTTCGAGAGAGAGCAACTCAATTCCATGCAGACCACTTCAAATGACTGAGCCGTTTTTTATTTTCTGAATAGAAAGGTTATGGTCGTATTGTGTGCCTAATGATGAGCGCGTATCCACAGAGGAGACCAAGGTATTCACATAGAGTATGTGTTAGTCTCCTGTCCTCTCCTGGTTAATCTACCATGTATCGATCGGTAGGTGAGGTAGTTAGGTAGACATGTCAACTTTGCATTTACAATTTACACCTCTTCAGATGCATTAATCCAAAGCTACTTCTGTGTGAAAGCTGCACAAGCAAGTTTCTAAAACAACCAAAAGGGCAGAGTAGGCATAGGAAATAGTTTTCACGCCATTTATATGTGTGAGATAGGACAGAAGGACCATTTTGACATGATTCCCTTCTATTTTCTCACCTCTATAGGTGCCTTTCTTCCTCTTGAAGGAAAGCTATTGAAAGGTTACGCACAGAATACAGGCTGTTTCTATATTGCATTTACCTGAATGAAACTCTTGGATAATCATGATAACGTATTTCAATCCTCTCTCAGCCCCTTGTATGTCTGAAGTTTCTCGGTAATTTCCTCTTCTCGACGATGCTGTCTGATCCGGTTTGCTGTCTGGGGCCAACCGTAAGTGAGGACACACTTCAATCTCCTGCACTCCTACCCGGCACAAAGCGTGTTAGAAAAACAGAAGAATAGAAAAGTTAGGAATACTAACAAGTGTGTTAAGTCTTACACAACGATGGCCCTGATCTCGGAAACCTTTTTGAGATCTGGCACCGGAGAAGAAACGTCGAGTGGTTGAAAGACACGATGTGACCCACAAGCCGAGCAACCTTAAAGTTTACGAAGGGAGCTTTAGCGTCGCATAATGGAGAGAGAGAGAGAAGGTAAAGAGTGTCTCATCTTTATTGTCTCCCGCCATTCTCTATCTTCTGGGTCACAGAGCCGCGGCCCCATAACATTATTGAGTCCTAAAACACACCTGCTTCCACGGGTGCCTGGGCGAGGCAGGCCACTAAACGGTAAGTACATCAGATTGTCTCTAAACCCGCAAGCTCTGTGGGAACGGGGGCACTTTTATAGCGCAGTCATATAGTTTTTATTACGGAAAGGTTAACCATATCTTTCTATTTGAAAAGAACGCATCAGCGACAGGGGAAAAGGCTTGGCTGATGGTTTAAAGTTATTACATGAAGACGATCTTAGTGTGTTAAATTGCTGAACGATATAGCAACACTGGTAAACAGCTGCCGTGATTTAAAGACAAACCTTCTGGCTTTTGTCATCATTTATCAGATGCGACGCCTTGATTGATTAACCCTTGATTGATTGATTATTGATCCTGATTGATTGTTCAGGATATAAATCTTGGTCGGCCAGAGTCCTGCAGGCTGTTGCCCAAACAGTGTCTTCGTCTCATCAGTGGTTTTCAAACTGAATACGATGCAGTAAAACCCAAACAAAGAAAAGCAATTCAAAAATCATAACCTTGGACTTTGAGTGCAGTCCCTGCTGTACGCAAAGAAACTTCATTGCGAAACATTCAGGAACATCACATTCGTCTGCTGTGGAGGTCACAAACCTCCATACTCCATCCCTCCTTTCAGCTAAGAAACACACAGTGTGCAGAGTTATTCTTGTGATAACCAAGTTATGCTTTTCCTTGAGCATCACTTTGCTATGACGCTACTGCACGATACTAGCTCTTATAAATATCTGCCTGTGTTCATAAATACTGGGTAGGCTACCTGATAGCCTACCCGCTAACGGAGCCGTTATCCTCCAGGGGGCTAAAGGACGACCTCTGGCCCCCCTATGTGGACACTTTCCCTGCCAAAGACTATTGAGCCAAGCAGCTGCCGGTCAGGGCCGGACGGATCCACGCAGAGCCGGAACGAACTGCCTGATGAAGAGAGCGGTCTGAGCGAGAGCCCTGAAGTGCGGGCTAACAGGAGAATAATGATGAGCCTAGCGCCAGGGTCAGGCAGCATGCGGTGTCATTAGCATTAGATACGTCACCTTTGGTTTCATGTGGATAGACTGGTAGTGAAGAAGGGGCCAAACAAATATAAACTAAAAGTGAGGGGATTAGATCGCACAAAATATATACCCAAGCACGCAGGTGTTTTTTTGTGTGTTTTCTGCTTTTGTGTTGTGTGTGTGCGTGTGTGTGTGTGTGTGCACGTGTGTGCACGTGTGAGTGTGTGTGTGCGTGCGTCCATGCATGCAACACAAGCAGAACGTCTGCCCACACGAGAACAACATTCAGAGAACAACAGAATCCGACAGTCTGATCATCCCTCATTCATACCGTAAACAAGCGCTTGCAGCACACGCGTGTCCTTATGTGATGCTTTTTTGGCGCCATTGTTCCATTGTGTCACTAATGAGTCATCTCCCACGGGGGGGGGATAGGGGAACACACACTGTCCAATCATGAGGCAGACCCAGATCTAATCTTTACCTCCGCTTTACCTTGGAGGGAAAGGAGGAGAAGCAAGAGAATAGAGAGCTTCGCAGCAGGGGAGCTGTCACCCTATTGTTCAGCCCAGAAAGCCGCCAGGCATCCCTAACTAGCTGGCAGACCCTGCTCTAGCGAGCGCCGAGGTAAGGGGCTATAACGAATTGAACAAGCAATGTGTTTAAGCTTCGGTTCTTCCCTGGCCCCTTCAACGATTGATGCTGGTAGTATATTACTATAGCACCCATACTAAAACTCAATAGACGCATTTATTTTCCAGAGTCGAAGTCCAAGTTCGGTTCAATGGGTCTTTATTGTAAAGTGACTGGACAGAGCCAGTTAACGCGAACATTGACTGACTGATCACTTTACACATTGTTTCCAGCGGTGGACTGGTTCAGGGTGAGACTGGGGTGGAAGCCAGAGGTAGACACGACAGAAGGTAAGGCATGGACGCATGCAGAGTGCAGGGGCTGGATAGGCGTCGCGTAGCGTTGACATCGCAGTGCCGTAGCATATTCCAGTCGGCTACGCGTGGAATCCAGTGGGTTCCGATGCGCAGCTGCAGGATTAAATATTTGTACCTTCCAGAAACATAAGGGCCCGTCACTTAGCGGTGGCTAATGGTAAGGATTGCATGTGCAGCCATCAGGGAAAGCTGCCTTTGGCTGCGCGGTGCCATGAACTGTTTGTTATCTCCTCCTTGCCTCTGCTGCAGATTGGCAACTAGCTGATTACCACTCCATCGATCTATAAGTCAATAAATTAAAGTGACGTGATTGGTCCGTTTTCATCTCATCACAGCCAGCTCCTGGCTGGATATCCTGATTTTGGACAAACTATAGGAGATTTAACTGCCGATTTTTTACGGGTCAAAAGTTGACGACATCTCTTTGATATAAACAGAACACATAAATAAATTAGCATACTGAATGCGTCACACTCAGCATATTTAAGTTATGTTTGGTCATATTTGCACAAACGGATGATTTCAATAACCCAACGTTGCGCTATAGGCCTATATCCCCTATATCTTTTTTTCCATTATTAATGTATGCAATAGCCAAGCATACCCGCGTCGGCATAAAGCCATCGCAGCGGCTTATTCAATATTAATAATTCTTATGATCTGTCAAAGCAGCGAAGGAGCCAGAAAATGTAGATCGGTCTCTTTCTCTTGTCTTGTCTTTTCATGTTTCATTGCTGCCTCTGGCTGAGCCACCGGAGTATTACATCCATGTCCGTGCAGGTAGGATAAGGCGGGCCTACAGGTTATCGAATATGACGGTGGAAAGTTATGACGAGAGTTATGACCATAGACCAATTACAGCTCATAAGCCTATTAATAATAGAATAATAATAAAAGTAATCCATCAATCCATCATTCACCCGTTTGTTTGTGCGTTTAGTCTATTCATCAATTACGTGTATTCATTTATTATTTGTAATTTTTTTATGAGCAGCCTTAGACCCACGGCGCATTGATGGTGTGTTTTTAGCATGTGGAGTATGAGAGATGCAGCAGTGAAAAGCCGAGAGAAACACACTGATGCCGACGAGGGACACAGGGAGAGAGGAGAGGAGAGGAGAGGAGAGGAGAGGAGAGGAGAGGAGAGGAGAGGAGAGGAGAGGAGAGGAGAGGAGGGGAGAGGAGAGAAGGGGAGAGAAGAGGAGAGAAGATAATAGGAGAGGAAAGAGAGAGCGGGAGAAGAGGAGAGAAGAGATAGCGCGGGAGAAAATAAAAGGAGGGAACTTTAGCCGAGCGTACGCTCTCACGATTCTCCCCTTCAAAGCAAAAAAGTCTTCACTGAATGACTTCACTCAAATACAGAGTTACTAACCCCTTGAAATCATTCACTTACAACGAATTGCGCAGAAATGCACAATAATCACATCCCAGGGCGTTCTATAAATGAACCATGAAAATAATTCCGCCAGAATGCCGAAACAAGCACGAGTCAGACATTCTGTGAAATAACAATATTTCGCTCTCCAACTTGGCTGCTTTTATTGTCCGTGTTTCTTCTTAACGTCGTGCTGCTGGAGCGCATCTTCCGCTTTTATCGACATTTGGGTACCACCTTAAATAAGTGGGCGGGGCCTCGCGTTAAGAAACTCGCTGCTCCACTCCGGTGATGCAGCGAGCGCGTGCTGCACCGTGTCCTATATAAGGTGGGCTGAGCATCTCTCCAGGCTCAGACCGGGTGGACAGCTCCGTGGTGCTGAAACACCTGAACCCCCTGATCTCCAACATAGGCTGCACGTCGCGGTGTGTGGCACGGAACCGAGAACAGCCATGGACGGATTCTCTTGGAAACTTTTTGTACTTTCTTCTTGCCTCATGGCGGAGGGGTCTTCGCAAGACTTCGGACAGACCCAGTTTATTTGCACTTCGGTACCCAAAGATATGGACCTGTGTTCGGCCGCGATGCAGAACAGCGGTCCGAAGGAAGACCTGAAGACAACGGTCTTGCAGCTACGGGAGACGGTGCTGCAGCAAAAGGAAACCATCATGAACCAAAAGGAAACCATACGGGAACTAACGTCTAAGTTGACCCGGTGCGAAAGTCAGAGCCTGCCCGAGTCGGGACCGGGCAGCGCGGGGCGGCGGCCCGGGTCGAAGAACACCATGGGGGATGTATCTCGCGGGCCCACGGACACCCTGACCCAGCTGGGACACACGTTACAGACCCTGAAACAGAGACTGGAGAACCTTGAGGTAGGCAACGCGACTTGGAGCCGCCGTGGGGGTCCGTTATGGGGGTCCGTTCCCACGGATCACGGTTTCGTGTCTCATTAGGGTAAATTAGGCGCGCCTGTTATGTTAATACATTTTATGTAGGGTTTTAGGTTTATTAAAACTATCCTGAACCCACATTTTGGTTACAAGGGATGTAAAATCAGAGCGAATATGCTTGCCGCAAACGATGCCGTTGGAGGCTCTGACTGAACGGTTAAATAATAGTCCGAGTGCAGCTTCAGAAAGAACAAGTTGAGCGCGACTTCCTGAAAAAGAAACCTCTTCTTTTCGGACCAGAACCAAGTCGCCCAACAGGCGCTGCTTTGCCCCACACCTGTTTAACCGAAATCATTTCTCCCTCCCCTAAAACCCAGCAATACAGCCGGGGGAACAACACCATCCAGGCCAACAGTTTGAAGGACCTGCTGCAGAACAAGATCGACGACATGGAGAAGCAGGTCCTGTCCCGGGTCAACACGCTGGAAGACACCAAGCCAGCACCCCGGAACGACACGGACCAGCGGAACAAAGTGGAGTCCACGCTCACTACTCTGCACCACCGCATCACCGACCTGGAGAAAGGTGCGTCTCCACACACCCCCACACACACACACACACCACGTCTGTTGGGAAGGGAAAAGACGACGATGGTGGACTTTCGTTTGGGTGGATGGAATTGTGTTTTTACTTTTTTGGTCGGATTGCGGTTAGTTCTTTGGAATCTGTTTCTGTAGTACACGAGGGATACGCACGAGGGGGGTAGCCCACATTGCCGCAGCGTTTCCGATTCCGATGCGCACATTTGGAGCAGGAGAGAGAGAGAGAGTGGGAGAGAGAGAGAGAGAGGGGGGAGCGAGAGGGGAGCAAGAGGAGAGAGAGAGAGAGAGAGAGAGAGAGAGAGAGAGAGAGAGAGAGAGAGAGAGAGAGAGAGAGAGAGAGAGAGAGAGAGAGAGAGAGAGAGAGAGAGAGAGAGAGAGAGAGAGAGAGAGAGAGAGAGAGAGAGAGAGAGAGAGAAATAACTGCATTGCTTTGCATATATCACCACCAATTAACTTGATCTTTATGGGGGGATTATGTTGTTTCTGACCGCGGGCAGTGTGTATTCTGGTGTTATTTGCAGTTGAAGTCTGGAAAAATGTTACACTTAATGAGAGCCGTGCCACTTCAAAGGGTTCGCCGTGAAATGCCCGCGAAAAAATGTCGACAAAATATTTTGCGTTTGTTTTTGACATTATTTTTCACTGCAAGTCCGGAGTGACTGGCAGCGCGCAGAAGCCGAGGGAGAAAACACAGGCGGCGCCCTTTGATCGCTGAAAGGGCAATTAAAGCCTCCGGTCAATTAAAACAAAGCAACTTGGGAATTCATGTTTTTTCGGCGAAAAAAATACACAAACCTGAGTGTTAGCCCAGGCACTCGATCTCGTGTAATGAATTACTTATGGCGTATAAGTAAAATATACGCCATAAGACTGTGTTATTTTATTTAATAGTCTGACAGACATGTAACAATCCACCATTTCAAAACGCTGAACATATTAGACCTATGCTGCCTGCGCAGTGGACTACCGTGTGACTAAAGCCGTTTTTTTTCTCACTCCTTCCACAGGAAAAGAAAACCGACCGATGGATAAGTTCCAACTGACCTTCCCCCTCAGGACCAACTACATGTACGCCAAAGCCAAGAGGAGCAGTACTCTGCCGGAGATGTACTCTTTCACCGTGTGCCTGTGGATCAAGTCCAACGCGTCGCCCGGGGTGGGCACGCCCTTCTCGTACGCGGTGCCCGGCCAGCCCAACGAGGTCGTGCTGATCGAGTGGGGGGACAACCCGATGGAGTTCCTCATCAACGACAAGGTAACGGACCGGCGTTTTAAAACTCACCCGTTTCGATATGCCTTCTGCGTCAGAGGGTCTGCAGCATTTCGGAAGAGAGGGGCCTCAATGCTGACATTTTGGATGTGCGTCGCCCCTGGTTAACTGTATCAAATACAAATTAAAGTAAAAGAAAACATTTTTGTTTGTATATTATATAATATAATATAATATAATATTATATTACACAAACGAGTATAGTTTTTATGATGTGTTATACAAGCATAACACAATATGTTATACAAGCATGACTTGTATAATACAAGTCATGCCTGCCTATGCTTGTATAACCCTTGTATTATACAAGCATGAGTTAATACATAAGCCTACTGGTATCTTATCAACTAAAATGCAAAATATCACACAAGTTGCTGTCATTCCAGTACATAAATAAAGATTCACGTGGTATTTGAATTCCTTAACCAAAACAACACCCTGGGGGGAACCATGACATGACATGAAGCCATGTGCCCGGTCTATTACATACATCACAGCTCAGCTCAGTCACAATGCCGTCGTTACTTAGGCCCAATCCCATTTCTACTCCTTACCCCTTCCCCCTTCCCCCTTCCCCCTTCCCCCTTCTCCCTTCCCCTTACCCCTTCAAAACCAGGGGGAGGGGTAAGAGGAAGGGGTAAGGGGTAGAAATGGGATTGGGCCTTAAGTTCTCCATTAACCCTTTGGCCCCGCCCCCCCCCCCCTACTGCAGGTTGCGAAGATGCCCTTCCTCATCAACGACGGCAAGTGGCATCACCTGTGCATCACCTGGACCACGCGCGACGGCGTGTGGGAGGCCTTCCAGGACGGGGTGATGAGGGGCACAGGGGAGAACCTGGCCCCCTACCACCCCATCAAACCCCAGGGGGTGCTGGTGCTGGGGCAAGAGCAGGTGAGCGAGGCGATGGTCGGTGTACCTCAGGGCTGTCTGTGTTTTAGCTGCAGTTTCCAGAAAGGCCGTGTTTATGCGACGCCTGTCTTTGGGGACAGGAATAAGGATTCGTAACGTCTTTGTCTGAACATTGCGTCTCTGAACGTATCAAAGGCGGTAATATTCATGTTTCCTTTATGAAGCCACACTGGGATTCCATAGCAACTGGAGTGTGGCACTAGTTTTTGGTCGAGTTTGTTGTTCTAATACGACGTCGCAGGTCTTTGTTCCTTTTATTATGATTTCACATTTGTTGTTCGTGTTGCATGAACAGTCTCAGACAGGGGGACCGCACATCGGTCACAGCATTAGTGACGTGATGTTTGTGGAGATCCACACACAGCCCCCTCACACAGCATGCCTTCTATCATACTGGACGGATTTGAAGTGTGAAGAGTTTCCATTGACATCGTTTTCATCACTCAGCTCTCCTCCTTAATCTCCCTCTCGCTCCCCTGCAGGACACATTGGGAGGAGGCTTCGACGCGACTCAGGCGTTTGTCGGCGAGCTGGCGAACCTGAATTTCTGGGACAGGAAGCTGTCCATTGGGGAGATTTACAACCTGGCCACCTGCAACAGCAGAGCACAGACGGGGAACGTCTTCTCTTGGACCGAGGCGAACATTGAGATATACGGCGGAGCCACAAAATGGACATTTGAGCCTTGTCGCTCGCCAAACTAAATCGTCACGCCGACTTGGTGTACGAATTCCGTTGATCATCGTCTTGAGTTTTGACATTCGTCGGAAACGACTTGAGCTTAATTTATCGATAAGCCTCAGTTTGTTGTTTTCCCTCCAAATCCAAATCCACGCCCACTTAGATATTAATGTGCATAACAAACACACACACACACACAAACAAATCTCGAGGTTGAAAAAAAAAAAGAATCCCATTCTTGTCGGGGAAAAAAAACCTCAGTGGAACAAAAGTGTCAGTATCTGTTTTCTCTCGGGAGGTTCGGTTAAAAGCACTTCTTCTTCTTCGCTCTCTCTGGGTTTCTTTTCCTTCTGCTTTATTTCCTCCCTGGGACTGGCAGCTGAGCGATCGGCGACTAACGCCATAACTCCTCCCGCGCACCTCTTCCGGCGCACGGGAGATTACGCCGTCTGCCCAATTGTTGTCAGTGTTTGGCGCCGTGAAGTGTTGTCTGACGCTTCCCCTACCCCTCCCCTCATCCCCTCCCTCCCCCCCCCCCTCCCCTTCCCTTCTCCCTCCCTCGTCCACCTCCTGCCGTCATCTCCGGAACTTGCACTGTGACTGAAGAGGGGGAGGGAGAAGCCAGAACGAGGAGCCGGTGTCGAAGGACACCGCAAAGTTAAGACTGTGGTACAAGTCATGATGTAATTAATGTTTGCTTCAAAGTGTTTCTGTAAGAATGTCGTTACTTGCCAACATGCTACAAAAAGCCTGGGTGCCTTGGGCCGGTACAAATATTCAGCACATTCAGTATGTTTATGTTGTTGTTGGTTATTTTTGCGGAAAAAATCCATGTATTGTTTCATTCTGATTTGTTTTGGGAGGGTCTTTGCAGGGAGGGTCGAGTTTTCTGTATTTCTGGTACATGTTATTATGCTTTACAGTGTTTTTTGGCGGGTGTTTGTACTGCACTGTATTAGGAATGTTCCAGTGTCTGTATAGTAACAGCATGAATGACAAGAGTGCTGTGAAAGCATTGTTTAAATTCTGCTTTCCTATCTTCTCTGGGTCTGGGTTTTCTACTTTATTGTTATATGCTCAAAGCATGGCAAAACCGAGAGATGAAGACTTTAATTTTTGTAATAAAATTGTGATACTTAATGTTATGGTGGTGCGTTCCTGGCTTTGGCCGTTGTCTGTGTCAGGGTTCGATATAGGTGGGGAGCGAAGGAGAGCAAGAGAGAGAGCAAGTGAGAGAGAGAGAGAAAGAGAGAGAGAGAGACCGAGCGAGCGAGAGAGAGACACACACAGAGAAAGGACATCAAGAGGTTACACAAAGAACATAAAGGAAAGAGGTAAAACGAATATTCTTGAAGTGAAATATGCAGTAGTGTGTACAAGTAGTGGGAATCTGAGGGAATGAGAGAGAGAAGGAAGGAGGAAACAGGGAGATAAGACTGCAGGGAGGGCAGGTGCTGCAAAAGAAAACTGCAGATGACTTTACAAAGTGTTGAGCAGATGAAGAGGTAGAGAAAGGCTGGACATCACTGGGCAAGATAAAGTGAAGGTCAAAGAGCCACTGGGTGGAAAGGAGGGGGAAACAATCAAAAAAACAGTTTGACGTGCTAGCGTTGTGTGTGTGTGTGTGGCCGAGCGTGGGTGTGTGTGTGTGTGTGTGTGTGTGCGTCTGTGTGCCCTGTGCCTGTGTGTGTAATCTGCAGGAACAAATCTCCTTAGTGCCACATTGTTCCTACCCTTAAGAAAGCAGGGCCGTTGGAGCGGGAAAGTGCCGTGTCATATCATCCTTCACGTTAGTGCAGGCAGAGCAATCCGGACAGCCGGCCGTCGCCTTAGCCCGGCCAGTAATTGTGCTTCCCACATCCCTTTCCTGTTGCTGTTGCATACATCCATAATTCAAATGATGCACTTTGTTTGTTTGTACACTTTCGGTGCTGAGGTTAGTGTACACACACACACACACACACACACACACACACGCACGCACGCACGCACACACACACACACACACACACACACACACACACACACACACACACACACACACACACACACACACACACACACACACACACACACTCACACACACACACACACACACACACACACACACACACACACACAGACGCACTCAGAGACACACGTGCATACACATTACACGTGCACAGAGACGGACGCACACACACGCACACCCTGACGCGGCCGTGTGTGATACAGCTCCAGAGACAGTGCATCACTTTGCGCTGCATACCACCAAACATTTAGCCCACAACCGCTGTCACGCCTGGCCCCCCGCCGCCGCCAGCACACCCAGGCCCATCGTCTGCATCATCATTCATTCATATTACACTGAAACGCATGCACACGTTCATTCATGCAGTCGCTTGCATGTGTTTTGCCGGTCGCTGAAAATGAACACACGTAAAAGTGAAACAACATCAAAAAGGACAAAACGGGCCAATATGTGGGGAAGAATTTGACGACATCTGTTACCCCCAGCAACCAGGGGGGGAAATCTTCTGCGGGGAAGGGGGAAGATAACTAAGAGAGCAGTCGTGCCTACAGGTAACCTTGTTTTCTTGATGGCGAGCAAGGGAGTGCAGCAATCGGAAAAGGAGCGAACACAGCACCCCTAAGTTCTTCGTAGGGCTATACAGACATACCATTCAGTGGCAGGACAACGAGCCGAGGCTGAGGCATGTCCTGGCCTTGCTCCGGGAGCAGCACGTTGGATGGAAAGCTGCTCTGAGGAGCCGGGCTATTGTGCAGCTGGCACACCACAACATGGACTTCAGCCGGGAAAGGCTGCCTGCTATCGGATGAACCCTCTGCCTCTTTGTAGTCCCGACTATACAAACATCGTCATAGTTAGGATGGCAGTGTAGCCATCCTAACTATGACGATGCTTGCCCTAATGTGCGTGGTAATCGTGAGACGCTGTCGTATGGAGAGGATGACACGCACAGCTTTTCAGATGACAAGCTCTGGCATTGGCCCAAAAAGCTTTGAGAGTGAAGAGATTCCGTCAATACATGCCAACCCGTCTCAAACGTGAAGATAATCCCAAGTGATCATGCAGGAGGAATTGTATTCAATTGGATTTGTTTCTGATCCCTCTTCCTGTAACTGTGGTTCGAGGGCACGCAATATGATTTACTGTAACTGCTCCGAGTCATAAATAATACATTTGAAATAGTTTCTATGACAATGCACATTACATAATGTTTTGCTGGCAAAGCACATATTCTAGGACACCTCTCCACCTGGCATTTTGAAACTGATGATGTTGCTCGCGTTGTAAATGAAGAAAAAAATGCTCTAATTTAGGTTTTCTCAAGAGGTTCCAACAACAAAGTGAACTTTTCTTGGTCATTTGGTCTGCAAACATTCAACCTAAAATCCTCAAAGATAGGTCAAACACACTTACACACATAGACACACACATACACTCCCCCCCCCCACACACACAAACACACACTTGGCTTTACATTGTGAATTTAAGGTGACCCTATATGACCATATACTGCTTACGTTTACATACGAATAAATTAATGTGTGCGTGTGTGTCCATGTGTCTGAATGTGGGATGTGGCTGTGTGTGTGTGTGTGTGTGTGTGTGTGTGTGTGTGTGGGTGTGTGTGTGTGTGTGCGTGTGTGTGTGTGCGTGTGTGTGTGTGGGTGCCCGCGTATATGGGAGTGGTGTGCCTGTCTTTGTGCGTGCATTTTTTTGCCTGTGTGTGCGGGTGTGCATGCATATATATTACAACGTGTGTGTGTTTTAATGTGTGTGTACTGTAGATGTGGGTGCATGTGAGGCCGTATATAAGTGAGTGTGTGTGGGGACGACTAAGCAGGGTTGATCCTGGGGCCTTGCACGACATTGATTGGATCAAGAAGCAGAGATAGGACATCTCTGACACCTTATTAATTCATAAACGGTCCCTGGCAGCCGGAGAAGAGCAAGATGAATAATGTACTGGTCAAAGATCCAGGGGGTGGTGTTGACACCGGATCAGCCCCAGTGCACTGTGGGTAATACTGTAATACCGTATTACCATGCATGGTATAGGAGGCTAGGGGGAGCTGCCACAATAAATAAACACCAGAGGAAACTGTATTGTTTTCCAAAGCCTTTCATCCGTAACCCCGAACTGACAGACGTAACCACACGTAATGTTTTGTTCTGAGTGCGTCTGCACCCGGGTGACCGTCATCCAATTTATACCGATGAAGCAGAGCGCTTTCACTCCTGACGTCTGCGAAGGGGGTGTTTGTCGTGTCACTGTCTTCACCTTACCTCCCCTCTCACTCTCTCCGTCCCCTCCCCCTTCTCTCCCCCCCCCCTCTGGGTGACACAGTCCAACCCAGACCAGCGGGGGCTGGAGCTACTGGCATTTAGCGGAGTCGGGAAACACCTTCGGAACACCGGGAACACCTTCCCAGACGGGATGGCGGGCAGAGGATG
Source organism: Gadus morhua (assembly GCF_902167405.1). Lineage (NCBI taxonomy): Eukaryota > Metazoa > Chordata > Actinopteri > Gadiformes > Gadidae > Gadus > Gadus morhua. Next base: position 26,378,085 of record NC_044050.1, on the reverse strand, counting down.
ACAAGACTTCAGGAGAAGACCGGGACCCAAGCTGGTTTAACAGGGCGACAGGTGGGCCGGTCACGCTCCCGGACACCACAGGACGGTCCGGAAAGGCTGGTCACACAGAGGCCTTTCATAAACGGTAAAATTGTAAATGGACTTCATTTATGCAGCGCTTTCCTAACCAGTGGTCAATCAAAGCGCTTTATAATATCGCCTAACATTCACCCATTCATGACACATTCACACACCGACGGCGGTGTCGGCCATGCAAGGCGACAGTTAGGGTAAGGTGTCTTGCTCAGGGACACCGCAACACTCAGCTAGGAGGAGCCGGGGAATCGAACTAGCAACCTCCTGGTTACCAGCCAACCCGCTCTACCTCCTGCGCCACGTGCCGCCCCATCGGGTGGTCCGGCTCACGGCCCACGCCGCCCACATCACCATCACCTGACGGCTGATCATCAGCTGACGGCACAGGAGCGTGACCCTCGGGTCCTCTGTGGTGTCATCGCCAAACCGCCAAACAACCAAACCGCCAAACGCCGGATCCTATCTTTGAAACGTCAGAGAGGGAAGCAAGACAACGGTGCTCTCGTCTGCCGCGGCTCAGTTCTGGTGTTGTGACAGCGCGGTTCCCCGCCAGCGCTAGGTCTTCAGGGGGCCTCTTTGGTGCTTTGAACGGGGGCCTAATGAACTGCCACAGCCAGCTGATGCCAGCCCAGCCCCGTCGCCCTGTCAAACGGCAGGCCGCCGTGACAACCAAATGAGCCCAGAAACAGCATGGGCTGATTTGCTCAAATGACGCAAGTAATGAAAGCCCTTTCTTTAATACTCGATGAGGCGAAATGACGAAAATCTGAACAAGAATAATATAGAACAAATAATATGGTATCATGGTGGTTTGATTTGTTTGCACATTTTTTGTTTTGATCCGAGTCACACAAAAAACTGGATTCAAGTGCGTCCAGTTATGCATTTGAATTTTTCCGCGATGGTCTGCCTGGACTAATTGGGAATCCACCCCGATTCAGCTCAAGTTGCGTATGAAGTCCCAGCACGCCATTTTCCATCCACCCCTTTGATTTATTCATGCGCCGCACAGCCATATCCTGCCACCACTTACCCCTCGCTGAATCCTGCCATGAAATATGTATATGTGTTGCGTGGTGACGGAAAGTCAAAGAGGAAGTGGGGTGGTGCGCTGGGGGGAGAAGGGGGAGGGGGAACAGGTCGAGAGGGGGGGGGAGGGGGGGGGGGGGGGGGGGGGGGGGGGGGGGGGTTGTCCAGGGGCGGAGGTGGGGGCAGCTTCCATCAGGACTCGGTGATCTGATGTGATGGAG
>NC_044050.1:26366016-26376660 GCF_902167405.1 Gadus morhua | reverse complement strand
GACTGTTGTTTGAGCTGAGTGGGACCTGTACTGAATCAGGATTTTGGGGACCCCCCCCCCCGAGATCTCTGCCCCTTCTGGCGTAGACCCCCCATGGCCCGCAGGTAGGAGAGATCCCCGGCTAAAGGTCTGACGGTATGGTTTGTGCCCAGGTGAGCACGCAGTCTGCATGCTGATGGTGAGTCAAGCTGCTAAACGTTTACCGATATCACGGGCGTGGTCGCTGCCTGTCCGTCTCTGGGTCCGATTCCCTTGCGTCGTAAAAAGACGCACGCCAAAAAACCCTCGGCCAAAGGCACGCACAGACACACAAAAACAAAGGCACGCGCACACACATACACACACGCACACACATACACACATGGGCACACAAACACACACAGACACATACTGTACACACGTTTTACCAACATCACAGATATGGTCAACATAATAAAGAACAAAGAACAATAAGTGCAAATTGAACGACCACTCCAGCTGGTCTGCAACTCAATTTGTATGAAGGTCCGTGTGATTGACTCCACTTACTGGGGGCAAAAGAATGAAGTTTTGGGGATCATCTTAATCAAGATGCTCTGAAGAGTTGTAAATATTTCTTGGGCACAGCGCCATAGCTGTCATTGCAAGACTGCGGATGAAGTCTAAGCTTTGGTTGGGGTCCCCGTGGCCTACGCAATTAAATGACAACACAAACTGGATCGATATCGAACACTAGTTTTTCGCTGTAGTTAATTAAATTGAACACATTGCTTATTTAGTGCAAATAACCAGGTTCATATACAACGAGGGATTAACACACCCGTTTCAAATTGATTGATTGATCGAGTGATTGATTGATTGATTGATGTGCCTCGCCTGACGCTTAAAACCTCCCCCAAACCTCCAGAGACCAGTCAGCATCAGGAGCTCTAGTTTCCCAGCGAGCAGCAGCTCCACCTCACGCCCAACGGCCACCGAAGCAGCCGCTATGCAGAGAGAGAGTCCCCCCGTCGGCAGTGTCGCGACATGTCAGATGATTAGCAGCACATCCCCCCCCCTCCCCCCCCCCCCCCCCCCCCACTGCAGAACACTCACACACACGCATCCACCCCTGTGCTCAGCGCTCCTCGTCTCGCCCGTCCCGCTTACGCGCTCATTCATTGATTTATTTGCTTTCCCTCATCCGCTCGGCCTGCGTCTGCACTTTGCGTGTCCCTCCCCGCCCCCCCCGGTATGGATCCCCCTCTAACTCTCGCTTTGTCTTTCATGTGTTCCCCTCAGAAGATCCATTCCCTGCGATGCTACAGGAGGAAGGCGCCGCTCTCTTACAATCTCCCTCTCTTCCTCCCCGCCTCTCCCGATCTCTCTCGCCACCTATTGCTCTGTCTTCCCCCTCCCTCTCTTGCACTCTGCCTCATCCTCTCCATAGCTCTCATTCTCTCTTCACCCCTCTCCCCCTCCCTCTCATCCTATCTCTCTATCTCTCCCTCTCCTCCTCTCTCTCCCCTTCCTTCCTCTCTCTCTCTCTTCCCTTTCTCTTTTCCCCCCCTCCCTCTCTCCCTCCTTCTCCCCCCTCTGCCTATCTCTCTCTCCCTCTCCCCCCCTCTCTCTCTCCCTTCCCCTCTCCCTCTTTCTCACCCTATTGCTCTCCCCATCGCTGTTCCTCTCTCACCCCCTCTCCCCGTCTCTCTCCCCCTCCCTCTCCCCTCCCTCATTATACTAATACTGATCAAGCGGGTCATGGGTTTGCAGTGTGTCCACTTTGAGGTCCAAATTGAACGTTAGGGAAACGTCCAATAACCAAGATGATAAGGACCTGCTCCATGGTGCCGGCTCCTCTCCCATAATAAGTCACATTGTGCAGACGCTTCACATGCTTGTTCTGAATTCTATTACTGCAAACCTCCTGGGACCCAACCGGAGGCAGGCTCAAAATCAAAAGCAGTTCTGAAAGTGCTGACGGGGCGCTAGGTGTGTGTATGACGGACCCCGTGGTTGAAAACATCTGAGCGGCTTTGTCACTGTGGCACTGCTTTGAATCTAATCAACACACTGGTTCGGGTCTCCGACAAGATGTCTGCCCCGGGACCCTCTCGGATACAGCTAACCCCCGTCTACCGCGTGAATATCACGATTTATGAGGAGAACAGCAACACGATGAGGACGGCGACGTTGTTGACGGCCTACAGGGACTGTTCAAATTAAAAACTAGATTACAATACATCAGACACAAATCCTGAATTCCCACCCTCGTCCTGAATAGGCACGCTCCGAAAAACCCCAGGGCCAGAGACATGCACAGATACACACAAAACCAAAAAGGCGCGCACACACACACACACACGCAGGCGCGCACACACACGTTAACACACACACAGTCCCCATCTCCTCCAGAGGAATACTGAGGGCTAGGGTGGGATAAGTCCGGTGATTCTGCCACAGCTTTTCCTCCTCTCCACCAAGCCGTCTCTCTTTGTAGCGAGGCACATCAAAGACCACAGAGAGCTCAGAGGATTCCACACATCACCCAACTGCTGAGGCGTGCGTGTGTGTGCGCGTGTGTGTGTGTGATCTTGTGTGTGTGTGTGTGTGTGTGTGTGTGTGTGTATGTGGTATGTGTGTATGAATTGGTGTGTGTGCGTGCCTGTGTGTGTGTATAATCTGGTGTGTGTGTGTGTGTGTGTGTGTGTGTATGTGAATGGATGATTTGGTGTGTTTGTGTGTGTGCCTGTGTGTGTGTGTGTACGTGACTGCCTGTGTGTGTGTGTGCGTGCCTGTGTGTGTGTGTGTGTGTGCCTGTCCCTGGGTGTGTGGGGAGGGACCTTCATTGACCAATCACGTGTCTTCCTACAGAACGGCTCCTGGAACGAAGACGACGACGCGGGAGCGCTGAGACTGAGTCCACAAGTACAGGGAAGGCCTGCTGCTGTGTGCACGTGAGTGTCAGTGTGCACGAGGGTCTCTGAGTGCACGTGAGTCTCGGTGTGCACGTGGGTCTCTGTGTGCGAACGTGTGTGTGTGTGTGTGTGTGTGTGTGTGTGTGTGTGTACGTGGGTCTCAGAGTGCACGTGAGTCTCTGAGTGCCCGTGAGTCTCTGTGTGCACGTGTGTCTCTAAGTGTACCTGAGTCTCTGTGTGCACGTGTGTCTCTGAGTGCCCGTGAGTCTCTGTGTGCACGTGTGTCTCTAAGTGTACCTGAGTCTCTGTGTGCACGTGTGTCTCTAAGTGTACCTGAGTCTCTGTGTGCACGTGTGTCTCTAAGTGCACGTGAGTCTCTGTTTGCACGTGTGTCTCTAAATGCACCTGGGTCTCTGTGTGCACGTGCACGCATGTAGGGGGTGATGGGCTGGGGGGGGGGGGGGGGGGGGGTTTGGGGCTTTAGGCCCCGCGGCTTTGATGAATAACAGGGGAAAAGCAAAGCAGCGGATTGGGGAAAGTTCGGGGTTTAGGTTCATCAAAGCATCTTCAAACATCCTCCCGCGCTGACCCCCCAGCCCCCTCCCCCGCCGATGGTTACCTAACCAGGGGGTGTCCCGGGACAACCTCCTGCCCCCTCCGTGAAACCCGCATTACTGCTGAGTCGTCTTTACTGTGCTTGCGGTTTGGCGGTAAGACCTTGATCTTGATCTCTCTCTCTCTCTCTCTCTCTCTCTCTGCCTCTCTCTGCCTCTCTCTCTCTCTCTCTCTCTCTCTCTCTCTCTCTCTCTCTCTGCCTTTCTCTCTCTCTCTCTCTCTCTCTCTGCCTCTCTCTCTCTCTCTCTCTCTCTCTCTCTCTCTCTCTCTCTCTCTCTCTCTCTCTCTCTCTCTCTCTCTCTCTCTCTCTCTGCCTCTCTCTGCCTCTCTCTCTCTCTCTCTCTCTCTCTCTCTCTCTCTCTCGCTCTCTCTCTCTCTCTCTCTCTCTCTGCCTCTCTCTCTCTCTCTCTCTCTCTCTCTCTCTCTCTCCCTCTCCCTCTCTCTCTCTCTGTCCCCCCCTCTCTCTCTCTCTCTCTCTCTCTCCTCTCTCTCTCTCTCTCTCTCTCCCTCTCTCTCCCTCTCTCCCTCTCCCTCTCTCTCTCTCTCCCTCTCTCCCTCTCTCTCTCTCTCTCTCTCCCCCTCTCTCTCTCTCCCACCCTCCCTCTATCTCCATCTCTCCCTCCTTCCCTCCCTCTCCCCCTTTGGGACATCATAGCTTACTGACCGGTAATAATCCAAGGGATTCTCCCACTTCCCACCCCTTCCCAAAACCCGGGGATTCAATCCATTTAATGCCGTCATCACCCACGGCCAAACTGACATTCTAAATCCAAAAGCAATTTACGGCTCAATTTTCTCCTGGGTTGGCATCAAGGCAACGGGAAGAATAATTAATTCTGCTGAGGGCTCGCTCGAAAGGATTTATGCGAGGTCTCCCCCAACCTCCCCTTCCAGCTGTAGCAAGGCTCCGGAACTGATTTTACAGATGGGGGAAATGTGTGTTCTATCTCAAGGAGAGATGTCCTGGAAGCTGGAGCCACGGTAGTACCTTCCCCCCCCCCCCCTTAGTGGAGCGGAGAGCCTTGTAAAACAAAAAAGGACTAAAAGTTTGTGATGAGGGATGCTGTCGAGGGTTTGCTGATTCTGATCCTGCGACACGAGAGTTCCTGTCTCGTTCGTAGCATGGAGCCCGGTGACTGGGGGAGGCTTGTTTCTCCTCTCTTAAATACTCAGTTATAAATACTTAAATACTTAGTTATTCGTCTGTTCAAAATCTGTTCAAAACTGCCTATTCCACCTGACGCCAATTACTATGTCTCTTACTATTGCTATTATTATTATTTTTCTCATTATCTTAATGTTGTTTCTTTAATGACTTTTGTGTCCTTGAGTGCTGAGAAAAGCGCCTTCAAATTAAATGTGTTATTATTGTTATTATTAGTTATGCATCGTGTGATGGTCATGTCATCGGTAAGATCTGCTCAGAGCTCAGATCTTGTCTGTATCTACATTACATCAAAGCATTATGGCAACAATGCGTTTACGCTCGCTCCCCCTCTCTCTCTCTCCCCCTCCCTCCATCTTTCTCCCCCTCCCTCTCTTCCACTCCCTGTCCCCCTCTCCCTCTCTCGTCCCCCCCCTCTCCCTTCCTCTCCTCTCTCCCCCTTTCCCTCTCTAAGTAGTGATGCACCGTGTGATGTCATGTCATGTCATCGGTAAGATCTGTTCACATAGCTTGACCTTCTCTTGATCTCTTTCAAAGCATGATGCCAAACAATACGCTCATGCTTGAACTACATGTAACGTCAAAGGACAGCCTGCACGTACAAGGTGTGCATTTTAAATCCCCTTTTCTAAACGTTTCAAATCTTCCCCCTCTCTTTAGTTCCAAAAGAAAACAGAGTTGGGATATGAACCAACGTTTGAGGGATGCGCCTCTCTTTGAACGCTCACCTCTTCCGTGGCAGCGCTGACGGGCGTTGGGAAGTGTATCCTGAGGTACTCTCTGGAGCGGATGTCGGCCTACAAAGAGAGGAGGAGGAGGAGAAGAGGAGAGGAGGTCAGCAGATACATGGAGAGATAAAAGGGAGACGGAGAGAGGAGGAACATAGCGTTCAGCTATGAGTTTCGGGCTGTTGTGGCCGTTTAGAGTTCACTGTGGGTGAAGAAGAGGTAAATAGGTACGCAGAGATAAACACAGCAAAGGGTGAGATATAGAGGAAGAACGAGAGGAAGAACACAACGCGTTTGATGTTTTTGCGTATTTTGTGTATTTTGTTGTGGCTGAAGTTGCAGCGTCGTTGCCGTTGACATGACTCAGTCAGAAACTATCTTCGGTGAGTTCAGACCCTGCGTGCCAACGTCAGACCTCTGTGTCTACCCCCTCCTCCCCTCCCGAGTTCAAACGTGGGTTTGACATCCCTCCCATCATGCAACGCTACAGTAGCACGTCAAAACAACAGCAGGAAACACAGTCAGGCTCGCTGGGGACGAGCCAAACTTAACTTGATGATGAAGCTGCTTCTTCTTGGGTTTCCATACGAGTCAGAGCTGGCGTCTGAGCGAGCAGGTCCCTACGCCACTCACACAAGAGACGACACCAGCCCCCACAGAGTTCACCCATCACGGAGAGGGGGTGAGCCCTCGCCCTGAATATAGCAGCACCTTGACAGTACAGAGGAAGAGGAAGAAGACGAAGAGGAGGATTCTGTGCCGAGTCACGGATGGAGCGAGCCGAGAGGAGAGACACGACGCAAACAAACCAAAGAGGAAACTTCTGGGTTTAGAACTTGGGAGATCATAGAGAACACACTCTCTCTCACTCCCTCTCTCTCTCTCTCTCTCTCTCTCTCTCTCTCTCTCTCTCTCTCTCTCTCTCTCTCACACGCACAAACACACAGCTTCTCTAGCACACACCCACACATGTGCTTACATACACACACACACACACACACACACACACACACACACACACACACACACACACACACACACACACACACACACACACACACACACACACACACACACACACACACGCGGTTCCACCGGTGGGCTCGTCAGCCTGTCCTTGGAGAGGTGCGACGGCACACGGCCAGGTGTGTGCTGTTGGCACGTATGGCACCGTTTAATTGGGGCGCCCCACCGGACGGACAGACAGACGCCCAGACACGGGTCTGAGCACCGCTGCGAAGGCCTTGGGGGCCGGGCCCTTGTCCTGTCCTTACACACCTGATGTCTGTCCCAAATACAACCTGTCTGTCTACACCCTGTCCTTTACACCTTGTCTGTCTGTCTGTCTACCCCCTGTCTGTCTCCACCCTGTCTGTCTCCACCCTGTCTGTCTACACCCTGTCTGTCGCTCCCTGTCTGTCTCCACCCTGTCTGTCTACACCCTGTCTGTCTCCCCCCTGTCTGTCTCTCCCTGTCTGTCTACACCCTGTCAGTCTCTCCCTGTCTGTCTACACCCTGTCTGTCTCCCCCCTGTCTGTCTCTCCCTGTCTGTCTCCACCCTGTCTGTCTCTCCCTGTCTGTCTACACCCTGTCTGTCTCTCCCTGTCTTTCGCTCCCTGTCTGTCTACACCCTGTCTGTCTCTCCCTGTCTGCCTCTCCCTGTGCGTCTACACCCTGTCTGTCTACACCCTATCCGCTACACCCTGTCTGTCTACACCCTGTCTGTCTACACCCTATCCGCTACACCCTGTCTGTCTCTCCCTGTCTGTCTACACCCTGTCTGTCTCTCCCTGTCTGTCTCCACCCTGTCTGTCTCTCCCTGTCTGTCTCCACCCTGTCTGTCTACACCCTGTCTGTCTCCCCCCTGTCTGTCTACACCCTGTCTGTCTCTCCCTGTCTTTCTCTCCCTGTCTGTCTCCACCCTATCCGCTACACCCTAGCTCCACCAGCCACAGCTCTTCCTCGTCGTTAACAGACATTTAAACTAGCCCCGCCCCTCCCTGCTCATTAACCCACAGCACGTCACCTCCCAGGTCACGACCCCGACCTGTCACTCTCTCCCCCCCCCCGTCGTCGTCCCCCCCCCGTCCCCGGCCCCCTCCCACTAACGACCCCGGTAACGTTCCAGTCACCTCTCCGGGTTCCGCCGCCGTCATCCCAACCACAGATGGGATCTTTTTGTTTACCTGCTGCAACTTACAAAAAATCAAGCGACTGCAAGTTTTAATGGAGGACATCAAACTGAATAATGGATGGGCAGACATACAGTGGCTCAAAGATTGATTCTCTCTCTCTCTCTGTCCCTCTCTCTCTCTCTCTCTCTCTCTCTCTCTCTCTTCCTTCGTCTCTCTCTGTCCCTCTCTCTCTCTCTCCCTCTCTCCGTCTCTCTCTCTCTCTCTCTCTTCCTTCGTCTCTCTCTCTCTGTCCCTCTCTCTCTCTCTCTCTCTCTCCCTCTCTCCGTCTCTCTCTCTCTCTCTCTCTCTCTTCCTTCGTCTCTCTCTCTCTGTCCCTCTCTCTCTCTCTCTCTCTCTCTCTCTCTCTCTCTCTCTCTCTCTCTCTCTCTCTCTCTCTCTCTCTCTCTCTCTCTCTCTTCCTTCGTCTCTCTTCCTTCGTCTCTCTCTCTCTGTCCCTCTCTCTCTCTCTCTCTCTCTCTCCGTCTCTCTCTCTCTCTCTCTCTCTCTCTCTTCCTTCGTCTCTCTCTCTCTGTCCCTCTGTCCCTCTCTCTCTCTCTCACCAGATTCTTGGGTGTAGAGGCAGAATGTTAAACAGCCATAAATTAACATTAAGGCAGCTCTTGGCCCAGTGAGTCTTCTTTAATGTGTGTGGAGCTACCGTTCTGCTGAAGAGCCGTTCAACAGGGAATCTGGCTGGGACTCAACACAAGCCTCCCGTCTCTGCTTTGAGTTTCTGCTGTTTCACACTCTGGCTCTTCCCTCACCGTTTTAGTGTCGTCTATTGTGTTGTGGAAAGTACAACACTTAAAGTGTAACAAGCAAAGAGAGCAGGAAATCAGGGAGTACAAAAGCCGAGCTGGTCTGCAGAAAACTAGCTTTGGCACGGCGTCTTTGTGTTCTCACTCCCCGACGCTCCAAGGCACGGCTGTGATCAAACAAGGCCTGTCCATGGCTCCGCCACCAACCGGCTTCTGTCTTGTTCGTTATTCTGTGTTGTGTTTTATCATCTAACATCATCTCATCAATGTCCTTGTCGTCTGAACATTCTCTAACTTTCAGACACTCTCATGCATGTGTCATTCACATATCTTTGTATCAAAGCCCTGAGGACGACAGAGTACACAGTGGTCTGTCCTTGAATGAACTGTAAAGACGCGTTTTTTATTGAACCAAACCCCAGATTCCGGTTGAGGCGCCTTGGGTAGCCTTGGTTCCCAGGCCTGAATATTCTGATGTAATGTTCGTTAGTCTGTGAATGTCTCTGTGTTTCCATGCTTAACTCATTCATATAGCCTATAAGGCATATATTGATTATAATCCTTCTAACGGGAAACAAACAATTTTCCCTCAATTACTGGCTCTTGACTGACAGCCTTGTTTTAAATATAGTGCTAAATAAATAAAGTTCTTACCAAAAAATGTTGTTCGGCAACTCAAACTTGGTCAGCTGACTAAACTTCAAGATCTCACACGACAAAGTCTGGATAGAGTTGCACTTTTGTGTTTGTTGAATCAAGTAAGATCGAGCGCTGTGCTTAAGCAAGTATGTGCCTTCCCCTAAACTCTACGTTTATTATTCATTGTTCATGTATCCTCTCAAAGTTAAGGACGCGGTCATTTATCACAGTTAGAGGCTTTGAGTCCTGGCACGCAAAACTTACCGTCTGTCCCGTTTTCTTAACTCATAGTTTTAGGTCCTGAATACTGGTAGTTCGAAGATGCATTTATGTGCGCGCGTGTGTGCGTGTGTGTGTGTGTGTTTTTAGGGGTTTGCATGTGTTAGTGCGCGTGCGTGTGTTTGTGTGCGTGCGTGGGTGTTTGCGTGTGTGTGTTTGCATGTGCACGGGCATGTGTGTGTGTGCATGCGTGGGTGTGTGTGCGCTGACGCTGGTGTGTTTGAGTGCGTGTGTTGGAGTGTGCGCGGGCCTGCCTGTGTGCGTTGGTGTTTGCATGCCTGTGTGTGTGTGTGTGTGTGTGTGTGTGTGTGTGTGTGTGGTTTCATGCGTGTGTGTGGTTGTGCGACAGGAGTGCACCATTGTCCACCTGTTGCTTGTGGTGGCAGACATTTTGAGTGCATCATCTCACTCTCCGGGACACGCGTGGCGTTCTGTCATGTCGTCTCCGTGCGCGTCGTCATACAAGCGTTTTGCGGGGGTCAGGTGACAGCATGAGGCCGCATCACGACAGGGGATCAAGCAGCCCGGCTGAATTATTCAAAATGGGGCGCGGTGACTCAGCGGGGGGGGGGGGGGGGGGGGGGAGGAGGATGGAGGAGAGACAGCGAGAAGAGGAGAGAACCACAGAGAGGACCGCAACATCTTCAGATTCGTGAAGGGATAATGTCACCTGTCACCGCGTCGCGACGGGGAGATGACGGGGTGAGGCAGGACCCGTCTGCTCGGCGTCTGGGTCTTTAATCACCGTGAGGGGGGTTATTATTACGCCTTAATGACCGGCTCGCTGAACAATATCCCCGCTGATTACACTGCTACTTAGTTAAGAATTATAGAACTTTAAACAAAATAAAAAAAAATATGTTTCACGGATTAAATTATTTTTGCATTTCCTCCGCACAAAACAAAATGTTCGTTAAGATTTAGGTGATCGTTCTACCGTTGGAAATAGTGTCCATAGCAACGGTCTCTCATACAGAGCCACGGTCTTGTATTCAAAGAAGACAGACCACTGAATACCCTAATTGACCAATCAGCATTAAGTATTTAACAAAGCTTTGTAGTAAATAAACACACATATATATATATATATATATATATATATATATATATATATATATATATATATATCCATATTTAACATGTAATTCCAAAGCCTGTCAACCCTGCATGGTCTCCATTAGGGACTAGTTGTGTTCCTGAGGTGTGGGGAGTGTGTCTGTGTCTCTCCGGTCTGTTAGTTCGCCGCAAACATTCAACGCGGCCGCATCCAGATCCATTGATTCACCTCTGTACGCATCGTAGCAACACAATAACTGGGCAACCCTGCACAGACACATCACAGACACACAAAGCTTCTCTAGCCCACGGCCACACATGTGCTTAATGACACACACACACACACACACACGC